>NC_056743.1:1755440203-1755647703 GCF_019279795.1 Protopterus annectens
CACACACACACACACACACATATACTTCCAAATATAAATTCTAAACCTTCTAGACTTTGTTGTGTACTTGGTCACCATACAAATGCCTTTTCATTGTTCTTTGTTAAATTGCTTTTCCAGTCTCCCTTCACAGCCTTTTCTAAACTCCTTTGATTAATTCCAGATTAAGCGGCTCTCACACTGAAATCCATTCATAACTGCAAGTAGACATGCAAACACTGTACCAGTGTTCTGAAAATTTTTTTTCATGTTCATGTCCTCCTTGCAGAGGTTTCTACATCCAACTGTAATACTCAAGTGGAGTTTCTTGCCATATATCAATAAGGAGGGTAACAAAGTCATATTGCTTGAGTTACTTACCATAACAGTACATCTATGAGGTAGAAGGCATGTCATTAGTAATCTATTACATAAGGGCTTTCTAACAATACTGAATTGCCAGAACGTGCCACTTATTAATTATGCACACTTTCGCTTGAGCCTGTGCTGACTGCATTCACTAGAATGAACTAATACTAACTGCCGTAAGCCATGTGTAAAGCTGGTTCCGACAGGCATTCACCTCATCGTCAGTCAGATGTTTGACATATGTCTTAAAGACAACTGCCAAAAACTCAAGAATACCAAAGTAGAAACTGTCTTGAAATTCTTGCAGCATGCAGTCAAGTTTAGTCTAACAACTGAAAAACATATAGCTGTGTCTCAGTTAATACCAGTGTCTGAAATGTAAATGATAATAGACCGGAGAAGGATGATCTAGATAAAAAATGCCAAAAATACAACACCCATAATCACTAGAGCTAGTACAAGTCCTATCATAAGTAACTAATGCAAGCGTTACCTTGAAGTTAGGTACTGGCATAGTGTTTACATCACATAGTCGAAATTCTGTAAGTTCGAACACCATATGTTCGAACCTGTATGTTCAAATTTACAGAATTTTGGACATGTAAAAAAAAAAAAAAAAAAAAAGCAACAGAAAAGAAAATAAAGGGGTGTAAGCTGGGGGGCAAGCCCCCCTGCACCCCCCACTCTTTAATTATACCAACTCTGAGACTGCACTACAATGCGGTAAAGGGAATTTTCCCTTTACTGCACTGTAGCGCAGTCTTGGAGTTGGTATATTTAAAGAGTGGGGGGTATGGGGGTGTAGGGGTGCTTGCCCCCCTGCTTACAACTGTCAGGAAGTTGTTCCAGTTTTTTTTTTTTTTTTGTATTCGAAGTATAACAACTTTGAACATATGGTCTTGACCATATAACGTTCAAAGTTGTCATACTTTGACTATGTGACATAGACCTACTGGCATAGACTAAATAACTTAGTGAGGACTTGCACCAACAGCTAATTGTGTAGTTACTGCGCTGTCATAGTTTTACAGGGATTTACTCTCTATCCTATATAACACGTCTGTCAGTGGTAACATTTTCAGAAAAAAATATCTAATTGAAAAATGATGCTCATGATAAAAACATTTCAGAACAGTGGTATAGAGTATAAGTCTGCTTGCAATTACAAATGGATTTCGGTATGAGAGTAGTTGAACCTCAGTAATCAGAAGGATTTAGAAAAGATTGTAAAGAGATACCAGAATGCCAATTTACCAAAGAACAAATGGAAAGACATCTGTGTGACTAACAAGTATACAACAAAGTCCAGAATGTTTTTCAAAATGTTTGTATCATGTTAGAATTTCTATAAAACACTAATTTTCAGAAAATGTTATCAATACAGTTTGAGCATTAATTATAATTTCTAAACAGTGTGAAAAAAACAGGAAAATTATGTCCAAATTAGCAAAAAGATTAATGAAACTTGGAGGCTACAGAAAACTCAGTCCTTCAATTTCAATGCCCTCAGTTCATAGATTCAGTTGTCAAGCTTACACCCTACTGGCCTACAAGATACTTGATTGCTGTAACCTCTTATTGATGTTTTTTATTTCCCATTGTTAGATTAGGGACTTCGATTTTAAAGTAGTTATTAGACATAAGACAGGCTAAAGGGTAGAATAAATTGTGTTTCATTTATGCATAAAAGAAAGTTAATCAGAAAGAAGAATAACCTTGCTGGTCAAGCACGAGAGACAATTTATTAGAAAGGAAAGTAAGCATAAAGTGTGTAAAAATACAGAAATGCAAAATGTTCTTTTCTCAAGGGAAAGATACAATCTTGCCAGCTACAGAATGTTTCTAAATGGAATATTAAATAAAGCACATAAGAGACAAACCTTGAGACCAAGGTTAGGAAAAGTAAATAAGGAAAGTTACTGGACTGAAGCAATATAATATGTTGTGTTCAGGATAGCATTTCAGTTAAGGTTAGTGAGTTCATTCTTCCTGTTATTTCAGAGAAGATTACAGACACTTGAGCCTGAGTACAGAAGATAGGTCAAATAAACACTATATTAGTTTACGTTCCTCAGGACAATCAGAATATGACATTCTAAAGTTTAAATTGATGTTCAATGCATAGAAACTTTAAACACTAATGGTTTATCAACACTGTTAATGAAGACAGTACTCAGATACTGTGAACATCCAGTAAAGCCTTATTAAATAAACTACAGTGTTTGGAAAATTCATTCTGGAAAGTACACACGACTTGGTCCATAATGGAGAGACTGTCACCTGTTCAGCATGAGTTTGGGTAATTAACAGATAAAGACTTTCATTCTCAGTCTCATTACAGTGTTTCCAGCTAATTATGGTACAGTACAGTATTATCAGTTCTTACACCCATATATGAAACAAGACAGGTTTTGAAGGATAATGTCAACTTATTTGCTCTGATTGTAAGAAAAAAACTTATTCCATAATATTGGAAAACATTTTTATTACTTATGTTTATTTTTAGTATTACAGTCCCATTTCTGGGAAATCTCCACAGTGGTGATTTCCAGACACAGACATTCAAGAAGAACCGGATCACACATTGCATTGGAAACCATTAAGCAACTTAAACAAATCCAAATAAAATGACAGTTACCAAAACTTTTCTGACTAGTTTGTTTTTCATTATTGTGATTTTTTTTTTCTAGTAAGAAATCATTGTACCTTTTCAGATTGTTTCGGGTGGCATATTAGAAGGATGCAAAATATATTCCTGCATTCAATAACTAGTTGCATCATTTTGGTACAGTATGGCAGTGATTACCCACAAGTGAGTAAGCATGCTGCCTACGTATGTTTTTAGTATCACATGGTTCACAAAGTATGTTTCTTGATTTTGGAAGCTACGCTCTGGCTAAAGTTTAAATTGATCAAATTGATCAATAAATAAATAGATCATAGTTGCGATAGCCTAAACTTAACAGGCCCCGAATCCTTCTCCCTGTGACCAGTTAGCTTACAAAGCTAAATGGTGACTTCCACACTCTCCAAATGTCAGGAGCTCAAGTTGAGCTTCTCAAAAAGACAGTTGGAATACAGAAAATTTCAAAGCTTTCTTCCTGCTGAAGAGTGCTCCTCCAGTGGGCACTGTGGAGCTGTTAGTTGACTAGTGATCTTTCAAAGCTGGACGTAAACCCTTCCACTAATTTTATTTTTCAAAGCAAAACATGTGGTTTGGTTAGGAAACTTATTGTTTATTTGGACTGTCATTGCATTTCTAAGGGAGTGCCTGTGTAAATTCTTATGCAAACATTTTGTGTGAAACAATTCTATTTTGTAATGGCATTGTTATTCAGGTTGTGTTTATTTGCGCATAGGGAGACAGGATACTGAGCTTGTGGGGAACTGTCAGTAGTTTATGTACCTCAGAACCACTTGTGCCTTGTGCTTTATTAACTTGTCCAGGCTCCACTATCTGCTTTCAAGATCTCTTTCTCAGCTTACCAGTGGAGTAACCTCCAGTCTGTGTAGTTTTATCTTCCACTGTCTGCAAGAAAAAGAAACCGGCTCCTGCTGTGTCGCAGTGTCTGATGGATGACTCTGCTATGGCCACTTGGTGTTCCTTAGACCGCTCATCTTTTTTCCAGTCCTCTTGGTGCATCACATGCAGCTACCAAAGGCTGGGGGATAAGTAGCTATGTCTCCTGCGGTGGTAGGGATGTCCTTGGCAGGCAAGGGAGAACCACTTTTGTTGGCCTCAGGGTAAGGAGCAGATGAAGATTGTTCACTTAATCTTGATAGGGAACCTGCTTCTGGAACTAGTATGACTGATGTCAATCCCTTTCTGTGAAGCTATCCAGGAAAGAGATATACAATGAGAAAACCTTCCAGTTTCCTGTTACTATTTCTATGGACAGGGAAGATTTATTGGGATTTGCTAAGGAACTTACTGGTGCATTCTCCTTGCCTTTTGGCAAAAAAAGGAAAAGATTCCCTCTCTTTCTGACATGGATTTTAAGTCAGAAAAGTAGACATTTCAGGGAGGAAAGAAGAAATTCAGAAATGCCTTCACAATCTGAACATGATGATAATGTGGAAAGTGTGGTTTCAAATTTCCCTTCTGAATATTTATCCTTTTTAGAAACTTTATCTATGATGAAAGAGGATTTTCAGTGGGAGCAGTATGAAATTCCTATAGCATAGGATATATGTTACAATTTGTTGCACTTGGAAATGTTTTTCCCACAGCTTCTAGCTCAATGATTAGTCAACCTCCTACTTCTAGGAAGTCTGAAAGGTTGTATAGGGTACCTCTGACACATAAGCATTTGTTTTCAAATCTGAGAACATTTCTCGTTGTGATTTCTCTCTCCCAAACTGTTTCTTCTAAACATTGTATTGCTGCTAACTCCATTCCTTCTGTCAGGGATGGGAAAGCAATGGATATGTTGGAAAAGAAAATGTATTTCTCTACTACTTTGACTTGCAGAATTTTTAATTGTCAAGCTCATATGCTATTTTTTTTTTTTTTGCTTTTATGTTTTGAGCACATTAAGAAATCTATACATAAACCTTCCTTCTCCTTGAGGTAAACATTCCTTAAATGTCTCTGTTACACCTCCTTCTTATGTTACTAATCATGTTTTAAATTGCGCTTATAATGTTACTGATTCCTTCCCTAGAACTGCTGTTGCTAGGTCATTATTGAGAAGACTGGTTTGGCTTTGCTCTCAAAATCTTCCTGAAGTTGTTAAAAACTGAAATTTTAAATTCTCCCTTAGATAAGGAAGTACTGTTTGGCTAATCTGCAGCTGCGATATTAAAAAAGTGTGATGACTGTGGAAAATTAATACAAGGAGTGACTCATAAATTTCAACCTTCCTTTTTCAAAGCTTATAAGGATTTCTCCTTTCCTCAGCTCCCTTTTTCAATAAGCCATTCAAGTAGCAGGATGCAAGCAAACAGGATTTTAAAAAGCAACGAGGCTCCTAAAGGAAAAGAAGAGAAAAGCATAAACGATCAATTATCATGACTATTGGTCCACTGAAGCCTCTCCCACTTTTCATCCTTGCAACCTTTCAATCTCTTTGAGGCTTCATCTTCCTCTGTGGCACCAGAATGTTAAAGACAGATGGGTTCCAAATGCAGTTTGGAGGGTTGAACTTGCCAATGGGGATCCCTCCCTCCTTCTCAGGAGATTTCTCCTTGCTTACGAACCAGGTTTCTCTGTTTTCATCCATTTTGCACTAGATTTCTGGTCTAGGAAGTTATATAACCAATTCCTCTTTGCTACTTAGGAAAAGGCTTTTATTTGATGATTTTTTGGTACCAAAAATGGAAACTTCTGGAGGCGTATACTAGACCTTTTCTTTCTAAATCTTTTTGTCAAGATTCCAAATTTCATAATGTTATCCCTTCAGTCCTTTCTTCCTCAAATCTCCTGACCACCCTTTATGATAAAGTTATACTTAAAGGACATTTATCCTGACATTCTCACTGGCTAGCGATTCAGACATTTCTATGGTTTGTTGTAATTGGGTTGCATTATCAGTTCTCTTCAAAAAGTGTCTTATCCAGTCACTGCTTATTGCTGGTGTCAGTGCATTCACATTGTTCCTTATTTGGAAGATTGTCTTATCCTTGCAGACTCTTCTTCCAGTTGTCAAGATTCATTACAAACTGTACAGAATCATTTTCTTAGTATGGGTTTCCAGATCAACCTAAAGAAATCTTCTCTTATCTCTTCCCACAGAATTATTTTCCTGGGATTTCTGCTAGATTCTCCACTGGAAAGACCTTTTATTCCTCCAGACAAAGTAGAGATGTTTCAGCAGATCTTCCTGAGTTTCTCAATCAAAGCAACACATCTAGAATGGCATTTCCTTAGAATTTTGGGATATGTGGCATCTATGATTCTCATGCTTCTCGTGGACAGATTCCACATGAAGAAAATAGAGTGGTACTTGAGATCAGTCTGGATTCAGAATTTACACCCTTTATCCTTTTAGATATCAGTTCTGGGATTTTTAAAAAAGGAGAGTCTATAGTGGGTAGACCAGATCTGTTGCAACTCAGGTCTCCCACTCTCCCTTTCGACCTCATGCAGTATGTAAATACAGATGCATCAGAAGTGACATTGGGTTTCCAAAGGGATAAAAGTGCAAGATCTGTAGGACTCTTCACACAGATAGAAGCACTTAAATGTCAGAGAAAAGTTGGCAGCAATCAATGCTTTAAAAGCCTTAAATCATCCCTGGTCCCCAGCACCTCAGCAGGCATAGATAGTTAACATGACAGTGATGTGGTTTACAAACAAATAAGGAGGTACCAGATCCTACCTCTTTGCTGACTGGCTATGATAGTCTGGGAGATACCAGCTCCACTCAGTTTGTCTCTACAAGCTCCTTACGTACTTCCAGAGAAAAACTTGGTTGCAGACAAGCATTAGAAGGAGCAGGACAAACCCCAACAAATGGAAACTTCATCTTGGGATCTTACAAGACATGATCCAGCTGTGGGGAACACCTCAAGTAGATTTGTTTACCTCCTTTCAAAACAGACAGCTAGAGAAATTCTGCTCCTGGATTCCTTGCAAACAGGTCTGGAAGACAGACGCTTTCTCATTCCCGTGGATAGGAATGTTCCTGTATGCCCTTCTATTCCACTAATGTCCAGAGTTCTTCTGAAGATCCAGAAGACTGCCTTTTGGTCCAGGCAACAGTCCTTATCCTTTATTTTCAATCTGGCCAAGGCAACTACCACAGCATTCTCCAAAGACTGGATTTGCTCTCACAAGACAAAGGCTGTTTGATACACGCCTACCTGAAAAATATTTAGAGAAAAGCATGGATGACAGAATTTTAATAATTTTTAGGCACCTTTGTTTGTTAAGGACAAGCAGCAGGTACTAAAGGAAGTAAAAACACCTGCTACTGGGTAATCATATATGTGCAAATGAAGAGATCATCTAGTTGGTACCAGCCCAAGAACCAGGACCCTCTTCAAGTCTGGCTGCCTCTGGTTCTTGATTATTTGTGTAAGTTACTGTGTTTTGGCCTTTCTTACTCCACTATCAAAGTACATTTGTCAGCCAGCATTTTTGCCCTTTCATGCACCCTTTCATGCACCCTTTCTAACCATGCTCGAGTTGAACAGTTTTTGAAAGGGCTGTTGCATTCCCGTTCCCCTATGGAACAGGTGGCTTCCCCTTGGGATCTCAGCTTTGTACTTGAAAAGCTTACTCTGTCTCCATTTGAACCAGCTCACCAGGCTAAAAGGTTCTTAACATGGAGAACTGTTTTGTTCATTTCTCTAACATCTGCTAGGGGAGTATTTCAGTTGCAAGCACTTGTGATGTACCTCATTTTTCACAAGGATAGGGTTTCTTTGTGAATTAATCCTGCTGTAATACCTAAATTGCTCTTAGACTTTACTTTAAGCTAGACTATTCATCTCTGTCTTTTTTCCTGATTTCTAGAATAAGGGAGAAAAGGCTCTTCACACTCTGGATATCTGCAGACAGTTCATATACTGCCTAGTTAAAACTTGAGCCTTCATGAAGGCTGATCAGCTGTTTATCTCCTTTGAGTGTAAGGAAACAGGACAGCCAGTATCAAAACTTATGATTTCAAGGTGGTTGTCTCATGCTATTTCTCCTTGCTACACTCATCATAATAATCCACTTCCAGGCAGAATTAGGGCCCATTTCACAAGTGCTTTTTCTTCTTCATTGGCTTTCTGGAAAGGTGAAAGTATTCTAGAGGTAGCAACTTGGCCCTCTGCACACACTTTTACAAAGCACTACAAACTGGATTCCTTTTCCGTTTCCGGAATCGTAGTTTATTGGCCTCCTCCCTTTCTTTGTTTTCTAAGCTGTCATGATTTACACATTTAGCTCTGGCTACTGCAACAGTGATATATGTTTGAGCACAGTACAGTTGTGTAAGTAAACTTAACAACAGGCATTCTTATACATCACTGTTCTAGTAGAAACACAAAAACACCCTTCCTCCAGTCCCATCCTTTTTTTTGTCAGGGTGTGGATTTTTCACCCTTTTGAACATAATTTATTGTTGGATTTGTTTCCCAGCTTTGTTCTGTTGGGTCTCTTGCCTTCTTCCTAAGCAAAAGTACTCTGAAGCTTTTTTGGGTTCCAACTGTTTTTATATGGAGCTTTGCTCAAGCTCCTGACATTTAGGGCACATGGAAGGCACCCTTTAGCTTTGCAAGCTGGCCAGTCACAGTGAGTAGGACCCACTCAACTTCAGCTGCTGCATACAGTAATCTACTGGAAAATCTACCTGTTTTGTTGTAAGTTTACTTACATAACTGTACTCGGTCTATCATTGTCCTCCCAGCTTGATGGTGTCATTGTTTATGATTTGGCAACTTATTCTGCAACTCTTCTTTCCCTTTTTCCATATCCCACAACACTACATTTATTGACATTAAAGGTGGGGTTATTACTACTCCACCAGGCATGGATTGTTGCAGAACACCTTGAAGAATTCAGAATTATTCAGAATCTTTTAATGAAGTAATTACGTTATCCACTCCAAAAACATATATTTGTTTGGCTATGTACAGCTCAATTTCCATTTCTATGTCTGAAACAAATAGTATAAAAACAAGCAGCATCCAGTGCATATCCCTTTGGGAGGCTACTGGTCACCTTACCAGAATGAACATGTAACCTCCATTTCTGTCCCCACATTGACTTTGCTGTTGCTTAACCAACCCTTTAGCCAGTGGATGGCATACGGATTGACATATAAACACTTAATTTGTCAGCTATTCCCATATACAGAACAGTGTATAATGTTTTGGTAAGCCCTCAATAAACAGCATGCACCATTAGCCCTTTATCAAATGTTGCTGCTATTTCTGCAAAGAATGCTTTAACAAAATTACATTCTGGACTATATATAAAGAGAATAGGTCTTCTGTCTCATTTTCCTTAAGTTCCATTATGGTTCTCTTCATGATTTATCAGGCTGATGGATTTGAACTTTTTTATCAAGGTTGTTACAGTGTTTATAACAAAGCACTTTGCAAGTAAAATGAAATATGCAAAATATATATGACAGAATGCAAGTAAAAGGAAATATGCAAAATGTAAATGACACAATACAAGTAAAATGAAATATGCAAAATATAAATGACAGTGCACTATTAAAATATAGAAGTAAAGTAAATATTTCTATTAATACTATAACAGAATAAATAAAATGACATTATGTCAGATATCTACATCACATTAGCGAATAGTTTTATGCACTCACAAGAGAAATAAAAAAATAAACTAGCTATGTCAAGAATCTTGATGGCAACACCCAGATCTGCTCTGAGTTAGAGCATAACGCCACGAAAATTACAGAACCAACTGATATTGCCAACATCCTGGCAGATAGGTTCAGTGCTAACTTTACCCTCCCCTAACCCCCTAAAGGGATCATATTTATACAGGAAGAATGCAGAGTCCCTGTAATCACAACTATGCAGGTAAAAGCTGCACTCTCTAAAGCCAAAAACACAGCATCCATGGGAATGGACAACATCCCAGGCTGCATTTTACACGAACTTCAGAACGAGCTGGCTCCCCACTTAAGCACCATGATCAATAATAGCCTTGCATCAGGCTTTGTGCCCACTGAATGGCGCACAGCAACAGTTATCCCACTTCACAAAGGGGGAGCCACCACTGACCCCGGGGACAATCAACCTATTAGCCTGACGAGCCTGGTCTGCAAGGCCATAGAAGGTATCATCATGGAACTCATAAACAAAGACATTGGTAACCTCCAAACTCTGGATCTCACCCAGTTTGGGTTTGTGAAAGGCAGATCATGCCTCCTGAACCTCATCGACTTCTTTGAGGCAGTCACCAAAGCCGTAGATGAGGGTAAGGTGGTTCACACAGCCTATCACGACCTCGCCAAGGCTTTCAACACCATCCCCCATTCTGGAATTATAGCTAAACTCACTAAACTAGGTATAAATTCCTACGTCACAAGATGGGTTGCCAACTGGCTTACTGACAGAACCCACACTGTAAAAATTGCAGACTCCAAATCTGACCTCAAAGCAGTGACAAGTGGAGTACTACAATGTTCCATCCTGGGACCTCTCCTGTTTGGTATCTACTTCTCTGAAGTACAGGCTAACACAGAAGGCCTCTGGCTAATGAAGCTCGCAGATGACTGTAAACTAGGAGCCATAGTCAAGTCCCCAAATGATGTGAACATCCTACAGAAAGGCCTCACTAAGACAGATGCCTGGTGTCAAAGCCATGGCCTCAAGCTCATTGCCAAAAAGTGCAGTCCGATCCCCTTTGGTAAAAACTCTGTACCCATGAACTACAACATAGGCAGCAATCTACTTAACACCGAATGTGTGATAAGAGAACTTGGGACCCAGGTGGACAGTAGTCTCTCCTTTGATAGTCACATCACCACAGTAGTCAGGAAGTCCTTCTACGTGGCACACCTCATCACAAAAGGGTTCTCATCCAGGAAAAAAGAGGTCATTGTTCACCTCTACTCGATACTCATTATATCCATTATAGAGTACAACGCCTCTTTTGGAATGTACCTCACAAAATATCTGCAGCAGCTGGAAAGGCCACAGAACTACCTCACAAAGAGGATTACTAGCCTCAAACAAATGCCCTACACTGACTGCCTCAAAAAACTCCAGCTTTATTCCGTAGCATATCACCTACTCCGAGGTGATCTCTGCCTAACATATAAAGCTATGTCAAACCCAGAGCTGTTGGACATGCTACACCTAAAGAAATCCCAATCCCTCCGAGCTACACGCTATAGGGACCTAAACTTTGTCACCACAATAAACAGGACATGCTGGAGGGATAGATTCATGTCCCAGAGACTTCCCATACTCTGGAACAGGCTACCCATCTATGTCAAGCAAAGTTCTTCATTAGCACTCTTCAAGAAAAATTTTGATGAGTGGATGGGAAATAGGAAATACACCCCTGGGATCACTTCTGTGTCTCTGCTCGACAGTGGCACAGGAAAATAACTTTCTTGGGTGGCGTAAGCCAGGGAACCTTGTTGGCTAGGCTTACGTAGGCCCTTGGGCCAATAGCCTAGTACCTACCTATGAACCTATGAACCTATATCACATAGAGAGATTATTAAACTATGTACATAAAATAAATATGAAATGTTAAAAACTAACAGTGTGGCTGAAAATTAAGAGCACATGAATATTACTTAAAATATAAATAAATGAAGCAACTATCTAGGCTAGACAACTATGTAGTAATAAAAACCTAAGATATAATGCCCATGGTCAAATAGTTATCTAAAGGACGAGTTAAACACACAAGTATAACATTGTAAAATAAATCTAAGCTATAATAAAACAAAATAGGATAGTTAGCAAACTAAATATGCACAGCTTAGGGATTACAGCTCATACATTGGAAGGCTGTTGATGAAATTCCTCTATGAATGTGAAGTTTAAGATCTTGACAGTTTGATAGCTTGTAGATATTTTTCCACTTTAAGCGCATCACTGCTAAATTTCCATTGCCACATTAATGCTAGAACATGGCGAGCCCCTTGGTGGTGTGAATTTGGCTCCAGATGATTATCACTGTTGATGCGACACACCAACCCCAGGCATAAAAATGGGAAAAGGGGGTTGTGGATGGATGGAAATGAATGCCAGAAGTGCAAAGATGGCTGAAGCGCCAGTTTGTCCTGGAAACAGTAATCTTTTAAAATTCGTGTACAGATCCTCAGTCACTGATTGTCACAGCCAAAGTTTTATTATTATTCTTGTTTAACATCTTGTCTGAGTACAATCAATGAAATCACATACCTTTGAGTGGAGTCTGTAAAATCAGAAATAGTCCTTATTACCTCACAGCAGGAAAAGACCTGATGTAGATAGAGGCCCGACTTAGCACAGAGACTTGACAAGAGGACAGGTGTCAACTCAAATCTCATCCCAAGTCACAAAAACTGGGCAGAAAGATAACCCACATCTGAGTACAGTAAGCAGACATTATACATCTGATCTTTTCCATTCAGTAAAGCTGTATACAGATAAACTGTTTGGCACTAGTCTCTTCCCAGACAACACTTAAAATGATCAATTCTCTAGGAAATATAGGGTATAGATGTCATAAACAAATCTACAGAACAGAATGCTGGGTCGCACAAATTTAACAAATCACATAATAAAATATATAAGAAATCACTTTTCAAGATCATACTGTACTTAAATTCTAAGTTTATGTTAAATTGCATAGCCAGCCTGGTGTCATAGGGAGATAAAGACCTGACAATGGCCAAGATGACCTGAGTTTAATTAATGGCTGAGGTGTCTGAAAGTGGCTACAGTGGAGATAGTGAATGGTGGAGAGTGGCCACTTTTGTAGCTCTGTGTAGTCAGGGCTATGGATAGAGGCAAAGCTAGTGCTTGTGGCAGGCTTGCAGGTATCAATATCCTAGGGCCCAGGGTGGAAACGTCCAGTAGCCATGTCAGTAGCCATGTCTCACAGTGAGTGTAGCCTCAGGGCTACCTCCAAGAAAAGTTTCAAACCTCTTGAGTGGCTATGGAGACTCTTTGGTGAGTTCTGTCGTCCACCACTACATGCAGATCCAACATGCTACAAATCAAAGGGGAGTGAAGGAGTGGTCAGGCTGCAGCTGTTGGTTCTCCCATATTGAGTCGAGGGGGGTGATTTGCTGCACCATGGGGATCCAAAGAATATGGTAATGAGGCACTGTTTTAGAGTACATCCATGGCCCAGACCTCAAACTAATGAGATGATCCGAGCTAATGGAGAAGAGCAACCGCAACCATGAAAACAGAATGGAATTAAAAAAAGTTTACATTACATTACATATAAGTGCCAGTAGAAAAAGACAAGACTGCTATGATGCAGATTGTTCTTTTTGTGCACCTAACACACAGTGGCTGTTTCACTGTTCTTTTTGTGTACCTAACACATAGTAGCTGTCCCACCAGTGTCTTTCCTTCTGGCTCTCTACCTTCCCTGGCCATCCTTGAATACTTTTGTGGTCTACATGTTTATAATTGTCTCTGGTATCCTTTTCTGTCTTAACCAGTACTTTTTCCCCAAGAAACAAGTGTTTTTTAATATTCATCCAGAACTTCTTTTTCCCATTTTTGCATATGGGGTCAGAATGGCACTTCAACACTGACAATCACCTACAGCCAAAGTTAAGATTGCCAGCAGGCTAGCTCAGTCATGGTAGTATTTCCACACCACATGCTCGCACATGGACTCACACCTATATCAAATTTAGAGTGTCCAATCCACCTACTACATGTCTTTGGAATGTGGGTGTAAACCCACACAAACACAGGGAGGACATTCATACTCTGCACAGAAGGCACCCCAGCCAAGAATCAAATCAGGAAACCTCTTGCTGTGAGGCGACAGCGCTATCCGCTGTGCCACTATGCCACTTTTTAATATATGGACTGAAAATCTTGTACCTTCTGTATAAAAGTCATCAACTCTTTCCTCCACTCTTTTTCTTTTAATTTATTTTATACCTTCCCCAAGGACCTTAAATACCATCATAGACATTTACTTAATTTGGGTGAACTACTTTTTTCAAATCTGCTCTAGAACACTCAATACATTTCCATTTGACAAATTATTAACAACTTGCTCTTAAAAGTGAAACTGCTGGAGAAGGTAACGTGCAGATGAATGCAAATATTTCCTCACAAATGCAAAAATAAGATTCATTATATAGTCGTTTGTTTTCTTATGATGTTGACACTGCAACATATTATAAGCAAAGTAAATATTTGCATGTTGGTAAGTGATGCCACACAGTGCCATGACACTGGCTGCTCCTTGATGTCTGCATTTGCTATTGGATGTATTTTTATAACCTATAGCTCTCAGTACACTTTTTCTGTCTGTTTGTAGCTGTAAACAGGTCATGAGGTGAGTCTACTCATCCAGCAAATAAGTCATCAAGCAAGCAATTAATTATGTAAATAAATAAATACATACATAGATACATACATACATACATGAACACATAAATCACATCTTCTGTTTCCTTCCTTTCCTCTAATATTTAGTAGTTTACTTTATCTAGTCTCTTCTCAATTTCCTGTATCCATTTTCCTGTACTAAGCACACTACTTTGGTCTTAATTCTTTGGACCCTAACAGCTAGCCTCATTAATTTTTCTCTGCAAGGGCACCAGATATGTGCACAGTCCACAAGCTGTGGCTTGAAAATTGATCTACAGCTTGGTAGTGTAACATCTCTAGTTCTCAAGTCATCCCCCCAAAGGTTGCCTAACAGCATATGAGGAGATTTGGTCACAACTTCTCACATTATATTGGCTGCTTCATTTCTGCAGTCATTATCTGTCCATGATCCTTTTCTTGCTTTGTTCTCTTTCATGTGACCATCTAACTATATTTCAGTCTGGTTCTGCTGAACCCCATGTGAACTAACATGCACTTTCATGCATTAACGCTCAGTTGCCATTTCCCCACCTAGTATGCCAGTATCTTCAGATCCTTTTGCAGGCTTGCACGCCATCTCCCACTGTTTCATCTTAGTATCAGCTACAAAACAGGTTAATCATGTTCTCTTTGCTGCTTGCAATATCTAACAATGATAATGAACAGCACTAGGTGCGCTGCAGAATCCAGTTTATCCCTCTGTTTAACAGTGTTCTCCTAACCACCATTCTTTCCTTGTGATTCCAAAACATGGAAGGCTAATGTGAAAATGCTAAGAGGTACAATGCAGTTAAAAGGGAATTATCTTTTAATAAGTAGGAATTTTGTACCTCAGGCAGTAAATAATTAAGAAATCTACTCAAGAAAATGACGGGACTAGTGGAAATAAAGTGTTTTATGTGATTATGGCTACGGATTACTTGAAAAAAACAGATGTCAGCAAGTAGCATGCATGCATGCAGCTATATAAGTGCACATGTGAGATTTTGCTGTTTGATATGAATGGCTGGAAGGCACAATAAGTGACTTCTAACTATGTTTCTAGGCATCTTTTTGTTGAAATGGGGAGGAACTAGGATTATAGAAAAATCAGAAAAGGGGTACAGCAAGCAGAAGAGCATACACAAGGGCATAGGGAAGGTAAGGCTTAGAATGAGGAGGGGGAGGAATGGATTACTTTTTTCAGGACAGATGCCCAGTTTTTTAAAGGTTGGCTGGTGAAGGATATAAGGAGAAGGCACGGGATAGAAAAAAGGTAGAGGTGGGGAAGCAGGATTACTCCAATAAACAAACATAAAACAAAGATTAAGACCAATGGGGAGGTGCCGACATAAAGTGGGGCTTACAATGAAAGTGCTGGCATACAGATAAGGCTGGGGAATGGAGTCAGTGGCCTGCATGACCCCACTGCCTGTACTTGGCCCAGGAAGAGGACACTCACCAGCATGACTGCTCTCCCCACTAGGTCTTGCCTAATGTTTTGGAGATGGTATAACAGGCAGCATTGTGACTCTGTAAGCCATACAAACACCCTTTTCTGTTGGCAATGCAGGCCTCAAGCCAGTCCACAAACTCCCTAATCATCTCTTCCAACTCCTGCTAGGTGATAGCATGTGACTCCCTGGCAGTAGATATTTACATTGCCATTTCCTCAGGTCTATATTACGACATAGAAAACCCAAATCAGCGAACGCCTGTTCGCCGACCAATAAACAGCAACTTGTCATTTCTGAGAACAGCCACTTAAGCAGATTTTTTCCTAGGGGGCAAAAAATCACTTGGCAAGCAGAAACAAGACAGTATTCCAAACCTGTCAAAGTGGGGGGCTTTACCCCCCCTAATTAAATATACCAACTCTGACATTGCACTACAGTGGGGAAAAGGGAAAATTCACAATGATGGCCAAGCGATTTTTCCCCTAGTAAAAAATTTGCTGTAGTGGCCATTTGTGGAAATTACAGTTCGCTGTTTATTGGTCGGTGAACAGGCATTCTTTGACTTTGTTTTTTGATAACGTAATATAGACCCTATTTCCCCACCTAGTTTGGTATACAGTATGACAATTGCAACACAGACTACACAAATAAAATATTAAACCATTTTGGACATGATATTTACAATATGTAAACACAGTAGGGTATTTTGCATCATGTGATAGTGGATGGAGAGAGAGATAAAGGTATTTTTTTTACCCCTGAGATTAGTTCCCTATGTGCTTGATGTGCTATATGCTTAGGTTACCCTTTTCTTTGCAACAGGAGCTCGATGCTACTTTAAACAAGCTCTCTCTTTCAGTTTCTTTTGTAAAATATCTAGTATGCCTACCTGTCTGTTTCAGATGGCAGATAATGCCATACTGCTGAGGCCAGTTTAGAGAAGGCTGTTTCACAAGCAGTGCTTTTGAATTTTGGTCTAACTAGGAATATGGTATTATCTGCATAATTTTTTAGAGTAACTTTGCTGTCTGATTTGTAATTTGGACCTCAGTGGTAGGCAGTATCCTTGACTGAGACTTTGAATATTAAACAGGGAAAAAAGGTTATTTCACTGAGTGGTAACTATTTGCAGTGTTCCAACAGATGGCATTGGCACGTTCCTTGGTCAGAGAGGAGCATGAACTTGCATATTTTATTGATTTTTTTTTTTTTTTTTTGTAATCTTTCAGTATTTGTACTGGAGTGGAATGTTATCAAAGGGAGACCATATTTGAGTTTGTGAATAATACAATTTTTTGCTAATGCTTTGCTGGTTGTTGGAGTTAGCAGAGTGGAGATTTTATAGCAGAGTTTGTGTTGGGGAAGGGGTTTGGTAATGGTGTCGTCAGTGTGTTTGCTGAAGGAAAAGAGTGAGTCTAGGGTAAGTCCTAGATACCTTTGCTCCAAGACTAGTGGAAGAACATTGCCATTTAAGTCAGCTATGCACAAGTGAGGGTTTTTAATAGCTTTTTTTTTGATGTTCCAAAGATCATAGTGCTGGATTTTTAGGTCCGCGTGCATAATTATGTGAAAGTGGTTTGAATTTTGTGGTTGTGTACGTTATGACTAGATTCCAGGATAAGGATATTATAAGGTTAAGAAGTTTGAGATCTGCGATGATGTTAATAAAAGGAGAGAATAGTAGTGGACCAAAAATGGAACTTTGGGGAACCCCTGTATTAAGGATAACTTGCGTAGAAAGGAGGTTGTTAGAATATACTCAGAATGATTTATTCTCCAGGTAGCTTTTTATCTATCCTGTTATCAGGCTTCCAAAATTAAATGTGCTAAATTTAAAGAGTAGGAGGTTTTGGTTCAAAGTTCCAAGTGCCGTGGTCATGTCTGTGAAGAACCCTCCTATTAGTTTAGATTCATTCATGTTATTGTAGCTAGATCTGCTTTTCAAATATTTTTGCTATTGGGCAGAGATTTGCAATTAGTGTAAAGTCTTTGTTTCTTTATGTTGGGCTTTTTTAGGGAATGGTATTATAATGGTATGCTCAAAGTCTTTGAGGACAATGTATGAGGTAATTGACAGATTGTAGACGTGTGCCAAAGGACTTGCTATGTGGGTAGTAGCCATTTTTAGGAATGGTGCTGTGTGGGGGATGCACTGCCTTTATTATCTAATTTCAGTTTTCCTAATAACTTAGAAATGTATTTAAACTAAAAAGCAGGAGAATAGTTGTGCCACTGTGTGAGATGGCAGAGTTTGATAGGCAGCATCCTTACATCTAAGGCACCATTAGGCAGAGGATTTGCTGTGCAGGCAGATGGAAGTAGGCATTTCCCTGCAAATTAGGAATGTGAGTGTACCCTGAACATGAAAATTGTGCAAGTGGGTGTGCAAAGCATCTGGGTATACTTTCTGGGGGATTGTAAGCAGGAGTAGGAATTACTGTCATGGCAGAAAAAGTAGTGGTAATGTCATGCGGTAAGTTCACCACAAACAGGGAGGGTTGCTTCCTTGCATACTCTGCAGGTAACATAGGCCCAGATGTAGGCTGGGAACTGTGTGTCTCCCACTCATTGTTAATACATAAGTCTTGAGAGGTGTTCAATTTGTTTATAAGTGCTTCAGATATGTTGCAGTATATGCTGTGGGGTTTCTGGGGGGGTTACTTCTGTTTGTAACAGTGTAGTATACTGTGAGCCATATAACTGCTATATCTGTCTACTGAGAGTACTGATACAGTAGGTGTTAGTATGGTACTCCGGGAGATTGTGGGGGTTTGTGGGTGGACCAACTTAAACAGTTTGGAGGTACATTGAATGCCCTTTGATTCCACATCCATGGCATGACTATTCCAGCAGTGTGCCCATATACCTGTTACAATCACCCCTTCCTGTGGACTACAGATGTGGTGAAGTGTGTGTGCTATAGTAGTGTGGGTGCTATAGAAGTGTGTGTGCTATAGTAGTTGTAGAATAGGGGCAGGAAGCCTACAGTAACATTCAGTAATTTTGGTTGTATGTTATGGATTTACTTGTTTTTACAAAAAAAACCCAAACATGTTGGGGGTCACTCTAGTTGGGTTCAATCTGTGACCTTTGAAGCGCTTTTGACTATTCCCTTTTTACAGGTGTACTGGTCCTTTCATATCTGGTTTGTGCTGTTCCTTTTTTGGAGGGTTCATAGGTTCATAAGTTAATATTTGGCTATTGAGCTAGTGGGCCATTAATATCCCTGCCACAATATACTATATTGCAAACAACCATTGCTGTAATTAAGTTATACCTAGTTTCAACCTCTTTCAATGAGGGATTGAGGGGTCAGACTCAGGATGTATTTATGATTGCCTATCCATTTGCCAAGTTACACTTAAAAAATGTCAGGAAGCTACTTTGATTTATATCCAAAGGAAGTATATTCCATAAAAGCGGGTTTTCTCTGGGATATACATCTATCTTGCCAGCAGGGCCTATTTATGTTTCTGTAGAAGTTAAGACAGAGAGTGGTTGTTGAGAGTGTTATTAGTTTTGCAGGTGTGAAGTTGTATAGGACTAGATCTGTAGACCAGACAAAGCTCACCTCTCAAAAGTCTGTAGGAAACAGAAAAGAGAGAGAGAGAGAGAGTGCTTTAAAGTTAGTCTGATTATACCAAGGAAGACATGCCTTTATTACTTTAATGAGGAAATGCTGTGGTATGTCATGCTAGGTCATATACTTGGACAAGTACTTACCAAGAGGGCTATTATTCTCTCTTATGGGGATGATGAGGGAGGAGTAGAAAGGGATGATAACTTCCTAAGATCTGGAATAAATACCCCTGGTGATTAGTTTGGCTAGGTAAAAGGATTTCCTAGCAGCAGTGGATACATGGTGATCAACGGATAGTTTATCGTCAGTGAAAGTGCCGAGATCCATAATAACTGAGTCAACTTTCAAGGGAAGTGGGGTGCCACCTATATGGTGGGTGCCTAGGTGCACAGTCTCGACACAGTGCTGCATTTTTTGGTATTTTGCTTTAAGTCATGGTCCAGACACAATTTATTGGTGTGTTTTAGTCTCTCCTGAAGATGCTAGAAGTCAGATGGGGAGCTAATGACAACTTCAACCTTGCTGTCATCTGCAAACTTAGTCAGCCACAGGCCCTTGATGTCAGTCTTGACATCAGAGAAGTAAATACCAAAGCAAAGTGGTCCTATAACTGATTCATAGGAGACACCACTGGTAATGATAATTTTCAAAGAGAAAGCATGACTCCTACACTAATAGACTGGGTTCTGACTATTAGACAATTTGCTATTCAATGGATAGTATAGGGGTTTATATTTAGTTTGATTAGCTTATTAATGATGCCAGAATGTCGTATGGTATCAAAGGCCTTGGCCAGCTCCAGGAGGCCAGTGTGAACCAATTTGCCTGAGGGTAATGCATTAGTGACTTGTTCAAAGAAACCCACTGGTGTCAGGGAGAGGATCTGCATTTAACAAACTCAAACTGGCTTCAATCCAGGATTGGTAGATTGCCAGTGTTCTTGCTAATATGTTCCATAATGATGTGTTCCATGGCTTTATATATATAAAGTTGATGAAGCTTATAGGTCTATAGTTTCCTGGATCAGTAGTGGGCCCCTCCTTGTGGAGCGGGATGACTACCATGGGTTTCCATTCCTCTAGCATCAGTCCCATAGAGAAGTTGAGGCTAAGTTAGCTAAGTAGTGATTCTGCCAGACAGTGTTTGCTGCTGACAAGAAGGCTGCCAGGCACAGATACAAACCCATGGAACTAGTGTTTATAGCTGAATTTGTCTGCTAATAAGTTGTCTGTGCCATCAGGGGGATGACTAAATGTGTATTAGCTCTGAGTATTTCTGGGCATTACCTCTGTGGTTTCTCACACAGCAAAAGAAAGCATTGTGGGTAGGATGGCTTCCACACATACCCATTCAGACGATGTATAAGGATAGTCATAGGGGACTAGAATTTGCCTCTTGTGGGATGTCCTGTTGTAGGCCCAAGCCTACTTGCGGGCTGCATGCACATATTGCTTGCACATTCCTTTCAACTGTCCAGATTTTTGCCTCATATTTTTGGTCTATTCCTCATAACATTTGTAGTTTTCTGGCAAATCACTGGGATGATCAGAGGATTGAAGTTGCTAAATAATGACATACATTTGGGTTCCAAACTTCAAATCCTTCAGAAAATATATGTTAACACAAACACTGTTACTCCAGCAACTTTCTAATTTTATAAGAGCAATATTTAAAATCTGTCCCTATTTTTGGGACTTTGTCCCCACATTTTCTCAGGCTTTGTCAAGATTTATTGCTCAGAAGTTGAGAGGTATGTCCCTGTGTCCTATACCAGATGAGTGCGCTGTGGAGATGGATATGCTGTACTTCATAGGAATGGTATATGTCAGTGTCAGGAAGGTTGTCAAAAAGTGACACTCAAATCCTCTGATAGGTGTATATCACTTACACTGCCACAGGGAGTAACAAGACACATATCACCATTCTTGTAACCTTCCAAAGTGCTCCTTAAGGCTATACATTTGACTTTGTAGCCAATGGTCATATGGAAGGCATAATCTGTCCCACCTAGAACTGTATGAGCACAAGGTTTCATGTTCAGCGGAATGTGACCACCCCCCCATTCACCAATCCTATGTCAGTGCATCGCCAGAAACAACCATACATACATCCACTACATAGCCATACACATAGGTGGTTCCCAGTCATATCTGCAACTTAACAGAGGTCTTGCCAACAGTGGACCGTTCCATGTGTTGCTGAGAAGGGGTACACCATGTATTACCTACTAACAGCTTAAATGCATATTTTCTTGAAATTCCAGATTGTCGCACATGAAGGTGACTGTCTATTGGAGTAAAGTTTCTGATGCAGACACTGACATCCTCCATTAGCATGGTTGGCAGATGCTCCTGCTTGAGTAATTTTACCAGTCCTTCCATAAGCATGCCTGGTGGGATCTTGCAGAGCTCATCAGTGAAACTGATTAACCTAAATTGGACCTAGAGCAGGCTTGTAGAAGGGTCATCAACATGACTGCACAGGCACACAGAAAGACAACCTGCCTGCCACTAGTGCAGAGGGTCATTGGTGGGGGTGGGGGGTCCTCCAGCAGAGTTATTATTGGCAGAAACATTGTACTTTCTTGCATCTCTGTCTGGAGGTCCAGACCATTCAAGAATTCAAAGGAGAGTTGTGAACATGGGTGCTGAACTGGAATTAGAATCTTGAATATGTATTGGTGATGCTCCAGGTGGATATATCTGAATTATCCACAGTACTTAACCAGTTCAGGAACATAGAACTTACAAGCATGGTTTCACTGGTTTTACAAGAACATTAGGTTTACACGCTCAATGTATATTAACCATAATTTTCCTGTAGCACTCTGCTTTATAGGAGTAGATTAACTGGGCTGTGGGTGTTGGTGAAGGGTTCATCATTTGACTGGATGATGGTTTTGTGTCTTTGTAAGTGTTGTGTTATCTGGCTCCTCTACTATGAATATAATGACTTGTTGATGTCAGGGAACTGTCTTGTTCCCAAGGATGGTGGCAGCCAAATCCTGGCACAGAGTGCTACAGCATAAGTAGTAGATTTGAGTAATGTAATGGCCACATCCCCTTCTCCATCCTCAACCACAGAACCAGCTTCTGAACCTGTGCAGTTCACCCCATAAATCCAGAATATCACCCAAGGACAAGATGAGGCCAACAATTCAACTAAGGGAGTGGTTTCCTCTCCAGTAGAGTTGCTCTTGAGTGAGAGGATGACTTCAGGAGCCAGCATGCCAGTGGCTGAGCAATCCATTGGTAACACCCCCCCCCCCCAAGATGAATGTCTTCAAGACCACTACTAAATATTTGTACAGAATCATAATACAGGGGCAGGCAGAGACCAATGAAACCATAGCTAAGCAAGTTGGGCTAGTACAGGGTCTGAACTGTGATCTGCAGAAGATCCTGAGTCAGATGTTCAGAATGATGGATGAACAGTGTGGGGAATATGTATTCTGCAGATGCCCCTATGCAACAACCCCCATCACAGCCAGTGCTCACCAAGTAGCCAGTCCACCTCCAGCTCCTGTGGGGAAGCCCACTACTGGAGAGGGAGGGCATTGTTTAGGTTCCATACCAACATTACCACCACATCACTGTATAGTGTTACATGTATTGAAGGCCATCATAGACATCGATACATATGAACTGCTCATGCTAAGGACAGCCATACCATTGCCATTTTGTGATCATTAAGCACTTCATCTTTTATATGTGCTCCAGATTGTGCCTATGATCTTCTCATGAGAGGGTGCCTTCATGGATAGGGATATGTATGGTCAGTACATACATTTGCTGTAGATGTCTTAGATCTCTCCATCAGATCCCAGCACCAAGGTCCATTATCTGCTGGAGCTGTGTGGATGCACAACCCCGACCTCACACACACATTAGCACTGCCCCACCACCTCCCAGTCTGAAGACAATAGAGACACCATCCACTCAGTGGCCAGTATCCCTGGCTCACCATACTCTTCCTCCCATGCCTCACAAGCACTTGCACACAGCATTAGCCTTTACCCCCCCAGACACATGTACTGCTCATTGTTGGCACTCATCACTGTGCTCCCCTCTCACCTGTTGCATATGATGACAACTGTGCTGTGCCCTATTTACTGTGTTACCTAGGTAACCTGTTTTTGATGCAGAGAGTGGCCAGTCCATGTATAGGGTAGCAGCGTAGGTGTGGTATTATATGCATCATTTTTACTGTTGCATGTTATACTTATTCTGGCCCATAGCTATGAATCAGACACTATATCTTAACCAGTGCCATGATGTACAGTGCCCACCACCATCTTCCAGCTCCTTCATGATGACTATATCCACATAGTGAAGGTCCATTGTTTCTGTGTCATGGAGAGCATGGTATAGTAGGCTCAGAAAGATGACTTAGCTGATCTGGGGGTGATGACAGACACCTCCATGACTACTGACAGTGGCAATAGCTTCCTGTATATATATATATATATATATATATATATATATATATATATATATATATATATATATCTATATACATATATATATATGATGCAGATATAGATATATAGATAGATAAGCACTTTACAATCCAGGAAAACTAAACATTACAAAACTAGAGGTCCTGGTTAGTAGGATGGCAATAAAGGCACATGGCAGACATAACTGGAATTTAGCGCTTTCGTTCGCTAGTTTATTTATACAACCATCTCGAACTTCTTCAGAAATCAACTTAGTTACAGACCAACGGATGTTTATATATTATTATGTACATTTACAGCAATGATCTCATTTGGATTCATTAGGATTAATCAGGTGTGGCCTGCATAGTAATATGATACAAAATTCAATGGCACTTGAAGAATTGTTGGTCCCAGCACCTTCATCCCTTGGATTTCCAGGCACCAGTACTAGGATATGGGAAACATGAATTGTAGTGACAGAAGAATCAACTGTCTCTGAATCCAGGTCTCCCTTTCTCTCGACAGACCCCAGTCAATTCTGTCCAGATGGACTCTTCAAATTTTGTGTGATTAGCAATGTACATAGGAGATCAAGTGCAAGGCTTGTGGGCCTTCAAAACACACCAAAGCACACAAAACATAAAAGAGACATTGACAGTGATCCATGCCTTAAAAGTTCATCACCACTTATGTACTCTAGGTCCTTGTCTAGGGGTCACAGAGAACAGTACCATGATGTGGTAGCTGAACAAGCAAGGGGGGGTACAAGGTCGTACCCTGTTTGCCAGTTGGCAGTGATGGCCTTGGAGCTGGCTCTATAGCATTCATTTACTCTTCAAGCCTTGTACATTCCATCAGAGCAAAACACAGTGCAGACAGGCTAAGCAGATCATGGAAAGACCCTCATGAGTGGAAGCTCAGTGTAGAGGTCTTCCAGGACTTGATCCAGATGTGAGGAACACTTCAAGTAGATCCATTTCCCTCCTTTTAAAACAGACAACTGAAAACAATTCTGTCCAAGACATCTTCACAGCCATGCTTGGAAGACAGATGCTCTATCATTTCCAGTCAGGAGTACCCCTCTATGCATTTCCACCCTTTCCAGTGATTCCCAATGTACTTTTAGTGATTCAGAAAGAATTATCAAATATCACTGCAGTAACCCCCTTTTGGCCCAGACAAAGTTGATTGTCCCTTTTAATGGAATTGGCCAGTGGTAATTTCCACAAGCTTCCTCACAGACTGGATCTGCTCACACAACATCAGAGCCGAATGGTACCTCTTGACTTAGAGCAATTGCAATTGACAGCCAGATGATTCTATTTTGATATCATTAGACGTGTTCCATCAGCATGTGCAGCAGGTATTTAAGGAGGCAAGAAAACCTGCACCTAGAAAATCTTGTACAAGTCGAAGAGATTTTCTAGGTGGTGACTAGCCAAAAACAGAATTCCTGAGAAGGTTTTGACCCCTCTGGTTTTGAAATATTTGTATGAGCTACTAAGAAATGGTTGGTCACATGCTTCTATCAAAATGCATCTTGCAGCTATGTTAGCTTGTCCTCCCATGGCTCCTTCTCTGTGGTCACACAGTTTATGAAAAGAGTGTTGCACGTGAGGCCCCTCAAAAGCAAATTCCTCTTCCATGGGATCTCAACTTTGTTCTTGAAAATTTGACCTTTCCTTCTTTTGAACCTGCCTCTTGGGCTGATTTATGGTTCCTTACTTGGAA
This sequence comes from Protopterus annectens, assembly GCF_019279795.1. Classification (NCBI taxonomy): domain Eukaryota; kingdom Metazoa; phylum Chordata; order Ceratodontiformes; family Protopteridae; genus Protopterus; species Protopterus annectens. Next base: position 1,755,465,717 of record NC_056743.1, read on the forward strand.
GGATGTTTTACTCATTGCTCTGACATCTGCAAGGTGAGTCTCTGAGATGCAGGCTCTCATGGTGGGCCAACCACATCTGATATTTCACAAGGACAGGATTGTGCTATGCACTAATTCATCATTCATGTTTAAAGTTGTTTCTGAATTTACCTTGAATCAAGCCATCAGTCTCCCAGTGTTGATGCCCTTAATGTCGACTCTCATAATAAATTAATTAAATAAATATTATTGCATCATAGGAATGGGTGAATGCGACCTGCCCCCTAGCAGAACCCATGTCAAAGTCCATTTCAAAGATGTGAGGAGATGGTAGTAAGGGAGTCGATGTGTTTTTCTTGATGTACCATTTGATGATCTATGACGAATGAACATAAACTGATATGTATTTATTGTCTGTGCATGTAGTGCATCTGTTTGTATTGTCCACTTCTATACCATGTTTTGCTGCTGATTTGATTTCATTAATACAGCTTGTATAATTTATTGTTAATATTGCTGTCTGCTGTTTTCCATGTCTGCTGATCTTTTGTCCTGTTATTTATGCCTCTGATCCAGATCATGGCAGAAAAGTGTGTACAAACCAGTTCATTTACTTGGTTTTCAACCAAAAATATAAAAACTTATTTATTTACATTCAGATATCAAGGATAGATAGGTGCTCAGTTCCATTCAGCCTCAGGCAGTCACTCACATTAACTACAAATCAGATGCACACATGCTCCATTGTGATATAACTTTGTAGCCTAACTTAAAGGCAAAGCTACCCAGGTCTTTTCATAACCATACTCCATAATCATTTTAGAAAGGCTTTCATTGTTGCAAACTTCCCAAGGGCGCATATACAAGTTAATACCTTACTTTCAAAGCTAGTGCAGCCTTTCCTGAATAGTTGTTCACTTTCCAAAGCCAGATACTTCAATTTCCGGGTTTGTATTAGATACACAAAAGTTTATCTTAGTAAACCCTCTAATAATCAAAAATCCCGGACCTCAATATGCTTTTTGTGAGATTGCGGTAAAGTGAGAATCGGAATATTTGCCCTTTCCTCACTGTAGTGCGATCTCAGAGTTGGTATATATATTTAGTGGGGGATGTTGGGGGGGGTCGCAGCCTCCCACAATAGCGAGTTTGAGGTCCGGGACTTTTGATTATTAGAGCATTCACTAAGATAAACTTTCATTTATCTAATATAAACCCCAATTTCTAGTGTCTCCATTGTTTTCCCAGTTATATTCTTTAATAAAATGGCATGAATGTCGGGCATCTGTTGTGAGCCGCTGTAACTTCAGCTAGGGTAGGACAGATTAAGAAGCTAAGAAGCACCTTTTTTACCTAAGTGAAGGGATGGCCTCCTGTGCACCTGATCACTGAGAGAGGATAGTGGTCCCAGCACTCTGGTGTAGAAGGCCTGACATGTAGCAGCCATGTTAGAGGTCAAGGACCAGCACTCTGGTGTAGAAGGCCTGACACGTAGCAGCCATGTTAGAGGTCAAGGACCAGCACTCTGGTGTAGAAGGCCTGACACGTAGCAGCCATGTTAGAGGTCAAGGACCAGCACTCTGGTGTAGAAGGCCATACACGTAGCAGCCATGTTAGAGGTCAAGGACCAGCACTCTGGTGTAGAAGGCCTGACACGTAGCAGCCATGTTAGAGGTCAAGGACCAGCACTCTGGTGTAGAAGGCCTGACACGTAGCAGCCATGTTAGAGGTCAAGGACCAGCACTCTGGTGTAGAAGGCCTGATGCGTAGCAGCCATGTTAGAGGTCAAGGACCAGCACTCTGGTGTAGAAGGCCTGACACGTAGCAGCCATGTTAGAGGTCAAGGAGAGGAGCATGTTCATCTGTATGATATCAGAGTCTATGCCATATCTCACTGAAGAAAACCTAGATCATTTCTCCATAGCAGACACTCTTGGGACAGAAGACCAAGCACTATGTATTCAAAGAAGGTTCTCAGACCAGTTCTAATGTGTGACTACGGAATGTTTATTGGTTGCGAACAGTACCAAGCACAGCTTGAGGTAGGGCTTAACCTGGACTGTCGTCTTAAAATGTATTCAGAAAAAGTGAGAGCTACATAATAAGAAAACCATGTGGAAACTGACTTAAAAAACATATTTTACAATGAAAGAGAAAAATACTAAATAAGTGTTTTTTTTTTTTTTTTTCAGTTCTTCTGTATCATCCTGGTGATCTTCATTGCTGAACTGGCAGGAGCTATTGTGGTTCTGGCTTTCTCTGCCATGGTGAGTAAGAATCTGTTCCACAGCAAATGTAATTAATATAAATTAAATGCAAATAAGGACTTTGTGCTGTCAGAGTATCAGACATGCTATTTATTTTCATGAGGTTTCTGTGATCAGGGCTGACCCTAATGTAAAAATGCCAAAGCCCACAGAAACCATAAGTGGGAATTCAGAATGATTTAAAAGTGAATGAAAGTAAACATTTTATTAGTAAATGTCTCAATATATATCCTCTTTATGCTGCAAGATTATGTGTGTTTTTGATGTAGTTTTTATTCTAATGTTTATGATACAACCATTCTTCTATATTTCTCCTTCCACACCTGACTAAGTAAGTAGCTGCCACAGCTGCCACTTTGAATATAATAGTGCTCTAACTTGAAGCATTCACCCTTCCCCAAAGTAAGATGATCTTGGAGATTAATGTATATGTATAATATATATATATATATATATATATATATATATATATATATATATATATATATATATATATATATATATATATATATATATATATATATATATATATATATATATATACACATCTCTATATAGGTTTGCAATCATAAGGTCTAATGCTAAATGATCGAAAATGAATTGGTTGAAACCACTATATTGATTAATTAAAAAGTCAAAATAAAATTAGTCTAAACTCAAAATGTCGAATTTGCCCATTTCTGCACTGTAGTGCAATCTTGGAGTTGATATATTTAAGTAGGGGCGGTGTGAGGAGCACCCCCCCACATGGGGGGTGCAGGGGGGCATAGCCTCTTTGCAAAATAGTAGAAGTGATCTAATTGCTTTTTCAGTTAAAACGATTTTAGACATTTTGATCTTTCAATGTTTTGGGTTTAGATGTTATTTTTCAATCAAATGAACATTAGATATTATGGCAATAGACCTTATGTAGGTAAACCATATATATATATATATATATATATATATATATATATATATATATATATATATATATATAGTTGCTATTAAAAATTCGACGTACCATTCTACGCCTATGAAGTATTCGAACAACATATGTTCTAATAGTTCATATGTGTGCAGGCTACAATATCGAACATTATATTTTGGGATGTACAGGGATCACGGTACAGTGCGGTTAGGGAAATCCATCCCTTTCCTCACTGTAGTGCAATTCTGGAGTTGGAATATATAGTTCAGGGGTGAGGGGTGCAGCCCCCCACATGGGGGTGCAGGGGCTTGCCCCCCCTGCATAAACGGGATGTTAGCTGTAGTAGTTAGGGAGTTACGGCAAGGGTGGCATTGTTGTTAATTGCCGTAAAATGTCATATTCGACATTTGTGACATTAACAGCTGATTTTAGACATAAGGGCAGTTCGGTAATGTGTACCTTCGGATGTATAGTTTGCTGTTTAGTACCGGTTTTATTTTGACTTTCGATATTACAATAGTAAACCATATATATATATATATATATATATATATATATATATATATATATATATATATATATATGGTGTGTGCATGTGTGTGTGAGTGTTGAAACCATATGGAGGTCCAGCTGCACATATTAGTGGATGCATGTTGGTGGGGTGAAGCTTCCTCTGCAGAAATGCTTTAAAGGTGTAATAGTAAGTTTCAGAAGTTGTTACTGTTTGACAGAATATCAATTTATTCTTCAAAGTGTCAAGATGTACAAGATTGCATCTTTCATTTTTGATAGTAAGCACATTTTAGAGTCTGTAGAATAATAACTGTATATATTTATGTTTTTATAATTTTTGTCCTTCTGCTGTGATCAGAATTGACAACTTCATTTTTGTTTTAATCTGATTTGCAAATGGTGTAATTTGTCAATGTCTACTTCCCTTTCTGTTCTTGCTCCATGGCACAGAAATTTTAGCTTTGACAACCTTTAACATCTGAGAACCTAGGTTTGATTAGCAGTCTGGGTGCTGGAGGGCCCAGCAGATGAAGGATGGGAATGGTTGGTCAACAACGGCGCACCATCCTGGGGAGGGTGCTGACTGTGACATGCTACAAGAGCTCATTTTGGGAAATGCTTGGTATTGTTACTCTTGCAGTTTAGGATTCAGGGTAGAGGAGGAGGGTCTAACAAAGATAGCACAAGCACTTTACCTGGAAATCATATATGTGATAAAGAACACACACATATTAAATCAGTATATGGGTCATTTTAATGTCCTTTTTAGCCATGAGAGGGATTAGAAGTATAGAAAAATCTACTAACCCACCTGGATATTTAACACAATCACATTAAAAATCACTTATTGAGAATTAGAAAACTCAAGTTTATTTATGTCTAGTGCTTTGGCACCATGCCTTCAAGGACATATCAAAGCACTTAAAACAACAAGATTATATACCAAATCAGCTATTACATGTGCCAATGAAATCCAGTCAATAAAACATTAGACACTAATTAACAACAGTTTTTAAGTATTTTATGTGTCCTTCAAGGCATGGTGCAGAAGCGCAAGGCCTAAATAGAGTGTGTTTTCCAGTTGCCATTAAATAGTTTTTAATGTAATTTTATTTTTGTTTTGGTTTCAGTTGGTATAATACATGAGTAACACAATCCCCAGCTCTTATATACCACATCCACCTGGATTGCAAGAGATGTGGTCTACCCCCCATAAAATCACCCCCTATAACACCAAAAGTAGGGATCTGAAATGATAAAGAGCAAAGATACAGAGTCCAGACTGACCTTGGGTACAGGTGGATTTTTCTTGTGTGAAGTCTGGTCTGGGAAATCATAAGAATTGTGGACATCATATACCCCAAAATCCTGAGAAATTCCCTGGAAGATGCCTGGTGTTGATTGGAAAAACTCAGGAAGAACATTTAGAACATCTTTACTATATCTGGATGAAGAAAAGCTCTTTTTGTAGCAGAATCTAACCAACATCCCAGGAAAACAATTCTGTGAGAAGGGATGAGGGAACATTTCTGTCAATTCACTTGAAAATGCAAACTGGCTAGAATATTCTGAATATTTGCGTAGAAAATGGTAAAGGTACTTACGTATTATCACAACCAGATTTCCAAGTGGGGAAACGGCTGTTTGCCAAATCGTACTCCTGCCGATAACTTTGGGCTTGTCCTGAAAAATCTATCATTTCCATTAAGAAGTGCAGCTTTGCACATTTAAAAGAGTGGACTATATTTTTGGCCATCGGAAAAAGTGAAAACCTTATATGCTTGTTTGGGGTTCATAGTTGTCGACTTTTCATGTCATGAATGTAGAACAATAGTTTGACATGGTTAAAAGACATTCAGCTATCCTTGATAAATGTTTTGTTATCAGGCAACACTTAACAATGTTAACCTTAAATGTCTGGCACTTTCTCTGTGTTGAAAATGGACTTTTTAAACAAAACAAGGTGCACTTCCTCACAACAAATTACTGTGCAGACATGCGTCATGTTGCTCTGCAGTTAGATGACATTGTAGGAAGTGTCGTTGTCCTGGAGTTGCAGTTTTTATTTTCCGAAACGACAGGTTACAACTGTTAGTGATAGTGAAGGTATTGTAAAATCTTAACTTTTGCCAAGAAACCACACATTTTATGAGGAAAACAGAGCGAAACAGATATGAGGGCAAAAATTGGACAATCTGCGAAAACCTGTATAGTGTACAGGCACGTTGGCCACTCGTCTCATACTTATAATGCAGAACTACTTCACGTTATTGAAACAACCTGTATTAAACTTCTGTTATCTGAAGGTACAAGAGTATAACAACTGCTGCAATCATTTCTTTCAGCGGCCTTTTTTTACATATGTCCAGTGTTTTATACTACATTTTTCGGCAGGAATACGGCTTGCAAAAGAGCTGTGCCTCCAGTTTGAAATCTGGTTGCGATAATATGTAAGTACCCTAGTAAAATATATGCAAATATAAGGCAATCATTCAAATATAGAAAAATGCAAATGCCTTAAAGTCTACGGTAAGCAGTTATTAGAGCCAGACCTTTGTGAACACCCGTAGAGCAATAGACAGTCCAAAGGGTAAGAAAGAGAACTGATAATTTAAGCAAAATTAAAAAAACTCTTAAGAAAAATCTGAACCTTTGCCACTGGGGAATATGATAGTTGCCATCTTTTAAATCTAGCTTTAACATGAAAGCGGGTAAGGAGACAAGAGGTAACAGGGACTGAAGGGAAAACATTTTGAATTTTGGGATCTTGACAAAAAGATTTACAAAGGAGAAGTCTAGCATCGACCTCCAAGTCCCTTCTATCTCTCTTTTGCACCAGAAAAATCCTTGACTTAAAACCTTTCCTCTCTGACAGGCTGGCACTGGTTCTGTTGCTCCCTGTGAAAACATTTGTTGCAGAACTGGAGGAAAAAGGAAGACTTGGTTTACTGGTTAAAGAGGAAACCCCTGTCTATAGTACCCCTGCTGAATTACTTTTAGAACCCACTTGTCTGAAATGATCTGGTGCCACAGAGGAAGATGAACACATAGGGAGAGGGAAAGATTGTCAGAGCGGGGAGTCAAAGATTGTCAGAGCGGGGAGTCTGGGGCAGCAAAATATCATTCTGTCTTACTGGGCTGCCCTTGATTTTAAGAGGCTTTACCTCAATTTATAGAACATCATTGACATTGTTTTGTAAATCCTGTTTGGAAGAACTTTGCTACTTGAATTGCATGGAAGGAAAAAGGAGGGTTAAAAAGTTTGGGTCACACCTTGAAATAACTTTCCCTTCCCATAACACCTCTTTAAGTACACCAACTGCAGAAGGGCCAAACAGAACATTTTTTTGTCCAGGGAGAATTTAGAATTTTATTTTTAACATATTCGGCTCTCAGAACATATCCAAGCAAACCTTCTCATAACTGACACAGCAGCAGCTCTGGAGGCAGTAGCAGTAACATAACAAGAACATTTCACAGCATGTTTAATTATGAGAAAAAGACAGAAGTAAAAACTTTAATATATGAACTTTTTAGTTTAAAATTCTGAATTTTAAAGTGGCAGAAGAATACACTTTCTTCCTAAATTTGAAAAAGCTTTTTCATCCTTGTCAGGGAGAATAGGATTAGCAGAAGCAATTTATTTAGAAGAAACAGATTTGGATAAAGACATTTTTGCAGGGGGTACTTTAGGGTTAGAAAGCAAGTATTTCTGAATTTCAGGTACCTTATATAACATGTCAGGCAAAGTAAAAACCTTAGGAAAAAAGAAAATAAAAAAACAGATAAAGCAAGAAAAACAGCTGCAGACATGGGAAAATCAATATGTAACAAGTCATCAAAATTGTTGAGAAATATGAAGTTAATTCTGTTTATACATAAAAGGGTCAGATTCAATAAAGCCTATACTAAGTGTACACAATATGTATTGAAGAACATTCTTATCACATTTTTTGTGCTTTTTAGTCACTCAGAAAGATTACACTAAGTATACATGTAGTCTACGCTTTGTGGTAACCTTTATAAATCCCTGTCAGTATTTAAAACTGCAAAAATATCAGTAGGAAAACTAAAATTAGGAGGTAGAAGGAGAGAGTTATGTCTGTGTTGTCTGTTCACTCAGAATGGTGTACACTTAGTGCAGACTTTATTGAATCCCTTCTATTTTTGATAAAGGCTCCGAAAACTATACATTTTCCGTTGGGGGAATCTGAAGCAACACTTTCCTCAAAAGAAGAACCTTCAGGATGAGAAGAATGTCCTGAAGAACAACATTACTTCTCCAATCCCTTCTTTTTTTTACTTCTCTGACTAACATTCAGTGTCAGAAAATGAGGGAACTCTTTTTCTATTCCATGAGGCACATCTAGCTGAACTAGCTCCCTGTGTCAGTCCCATGAACTTGTTCCCCACCCCTCAGTGCTTCAAGTGAAAAGCAAAATAAAAAACAAAAAGGACTTCTGCTTACTGTAGGAAGCCAACTGACTTCCTACATAGGTTCACAGGTTCCTAGGTAGGTACTAGGCTACTGGCCCTAGGGCCTTTATAAACCTAGCCAAAAAGGTACCCTGGCTTTCGCCACCTAAGAAAACTATTTTCCTGTGCCCCTGTCAAGCAGACCCACAAAAGTGATCCCCGGGGTGAATTTCCTATTTCCCATCCAATCATCAAGATTTTTCTTGAAGAGTGCTAATGAAGAGCTTTGTTTGATATAGATAGGTAGTTTGTTCCAGAGTATGGGAAGTCTCTGGGACAGGAATCTATCCCTCCAGCATGTTCTGTTTATTGTGGTGACAAGGTTTAGGTCCCTAGAGCGTTTAGCACAAAGGGATTGGGGTTTCTTTAAGTGAAGCATGTCCAGTAGCTCTACATTTGACATAGCTTTGTATGTTAGGCAGAGATCGCCGCTGAGTAGGCGATATGCAACAGAGTAAAGCTGGAGTTTTTTGAGCCGGTCTGTGTAAGGCATCTGTTTGAGGTCAGTAATCCTCTTTGTGAGGTATTTCTGTGGCCTTTCCAGTTGTTGTAGATGTCAAAAGGGGCATTGTACTCTATAATGGGTCTAATGAGTGATGAGTAGAGGAGAACAATGACCTCTTTTTTCCTGGATGAGAACCCTTTTATGATGAGGTGTGCCATGTAAAAGGATTTCCTGACTACTGTGGTGATGTGATTATCAAAGGAGAGACTACTGTCCACCTGTGTCCCAAGGTCTCTTATCACACTTTCAGTGTTAAGTAGACTACCACCTATTTGGTAGCTCATGGGTACAGAGTTTTTACGAAAAGGGATGACAATGCACTTTTTGGCACTGAGCTTGAGGCCATGGCTTTGACACCAGGCATATGTCGCTGTGAGGCCCTTTTGCAGGATGTCCACATCATTACAAGTTTCGATTATGGCTCCTAGTTTGCAGTCATCTGTGAATTACATTAGCCAAAGATCTTCTGTGTTAGCCTGTACTTCAGAAAAGTAGATACCAAACAGGAGAAGACCCAGGAGTGACCCCTGTGGTACTCCACTTGTCACTGGTCTGAAGTCAGATTTGGAGTCTGCTACTTTCACAGTGTGGGTTCTGTCAGTGAGCCAGTTGGCAACCCATCTTGTGACACAGGGATTTATACCTAGTTTAGTGAGTTTATCTATAATACCAGAGTGGGGGATGGTGTCAAAAGACTTGGGGAGATCTAGATAGGCTGTGTGAACCACCTTACTCTTGTCTACGGCTTTGGTGACTGCTTCAAAGAATTCTATCAGGTTTAGGAGACATGATCTGCCTTTTACAAACCAGAACTGGGTGGGGTCCATAGTTTGGAGATTACCAATGTCTTTGTTTATAATATCCAAGATGATACATTCCATGGCCTTGCAGACCAGGCTCATTAGGCTAATGGGGCAGTAGTTCCCGGGGTCCGTGGTGGCTCCCCCTTTGTGGAGTGGGATAACCGTTGCTGTGCACAATTCAGTGGGAACAAAGCCTGAGGTGAGGTTATGACTGAACATGGTGCTTAGGTGGGGTGCCAGTTTATTCTGCAGTTTGTGTAGATAGCAGCCTGAGATGTTGTCAGGTCCCATGGAGGCTGTGTTCTTGGCTTTGGAGACTGTGGTTTTTACCTGTGCAGCCGTGATTACAGGAACTTTGCATTCTTCTGGTATAGAGATGGGCCCTTTAGGGGGTGACAGGGGGGTAAAGTTAGCACTGAACCTATCTGCCAGGATGTTGGCAATATCAGTTAGTTCTGTATATTTAGTGCCGTTGTGCTGTAACTCAGAGCAGATCTGAATATTCCCATTGAGATTCTTGACATAGCTATAGAATGCTTTGTGATTGTCTTTAGAATCAGTGGCGATTCTGTTTTCATAACTAGCTTTGGAGGATTTTATGAGGAACCTCAGCTTCTTACTCCTCCAATCATGAGATTTTACTCTTTTTCTGCAACAGTTTCTTTCTTCTGTTGTAGAATTTGTTTATGGCAGGGGACCACCAGATTGGCTTCCTTTTTTTGGAGGATAGCACCTTGGTTCTGCTAGGGATAGCATGATTCATGCACTCGTGAAAGTGCTTATAAACTGCATCTATGTAGGATTCAGCAGTCGTACCTCTATTGTCCGTCTGCATGGGTGTCGTGAAGTTTGCCCCTTGTGTCTTAAGAAGAGTGACGTTGGCTTTGGAGAAATCTTTTATGGTGGTTTCTCTAATGGGGGGCAGGGGCGAGATGTGGATGTCTAGGGTGATTAGCATGTGGTCAGATCTGACCAACAAGGAATTGACCTCTGGTGTGGAACACTGGTCGCCCATGTTGGTAATGACCAGGTCTAGGATATTGCTGCCCCTGTGCCCTGGTGGGGGTGTGGATAAGGTGATCCAAGGCGCTGGAATTTATGAATTCCAGAAAATGTTGAGCAAAAGAGTTGGGACATGCATAGTTTTCCCACTTAATGGTGGGGTAGTTGAAATTGCCCATTATTAGGGTGTTGGGTTGTACCCTAATATTTTCCAGTGTATCAAGAGATGAGGAGTGGGAATCCTGGGGCATGGTGGGGGATCTGTAGCAATTTGGATTGCGGTCTTGCCCAGAGTTAGTTGCACTTGGATAATCTCGGATGCATTATGCTGAGCAACTAGCCTGGAGGTGTGGATATCCTTAATGAATATGAACACGCCTCCGCCTTTAGTGTTTCGGTCCAGGATAGGTGGCCGAAAGGTGTGGTATGAATTATAGCCTGGTAATGCAAGGGTGCTCTCTGAAGCCTTGAACCTGGTCTCTGTCACTGCACAGCTGTCGATGTTCTCCATTTTAAGAAGTGACTCGAGTGAATGCATTTTGAAGTTTAGACTTCTAGCATTGAGTAACATTGCCCTCAGATTTTGCTTGCTTGTACCTGTTAAGCTGGTGAATTTGTCATTTGGACTTTGCTTAAAAAAGACACTATAGGGGTGGCAAGAGCCTTAGCCAGTATCCGGAATCCTAAGGGCGACAGGTGCAGGCCATCTCTAGCAAACCATTGTGGTCTGTCGATCATGTCATCCCAGGCAGACAAATACTGGATCCCCTTAGAATGACACCAGAAGCTTAGCCAATTGTTGAAGTCAATTATTTTGTCCTTGTACTGTGGTATCATTCTGGGTGATGGCAGGATGCTACTCAGGGCTAGGGTCATACCTGCTTGGGCTACAAGATCAGAGAGCTCCTCCATGCCTCTTTTCTTGTAGTCCAGGGAGGTACGTCTCAGGTCATTCTCACCAACATGGACAATGACAGAGTCATATTTATACTTCTTGTGGAGTGACCTGAGTGTGAGCGTTATGTGGCAGATCCTGGCACCTGACAGGCAGCTGACAGTAACTTTCTCCTTGTTTAGCCTGGTGAGTAGAACATCAATGTGCCTGACTATAGAGTCACCTATGACTAGAGTGTTGGGTACATTGATATGCATTATGGGCTGTGGTTGAGTGGCACACTGAATTTGTGGGCTATGTGTTATTTGGGTTGTGTTGGGGGGGTGGAGGTTACTTATGTTTCTGCTTTGGAGGTCTCTGTTGCTTGAGCAGATTTTTATTGAGAGCCTCCACAAATGTAGGTGTGTGTTTCTTGTTTCTATGTGTTTGTTTTGGTGGTGTAGGTTTTGAGGTACTATGTGATGAGTGTGATGTGGTGCAAGTGTTTACCTTCTCCTCTTGACTGTTTAGTCCAGTCTTGGGTGAAGAGAAATTTGCTTCCAGTTTGGCTATATAAGTGCATCTCTCACAGGTTGTAGTGTTGGATGGTAGGTGGAGAGGGTTGTCTGTGTACATGAGGCAATTGCTGCATTGCCCCAAGATGCTCAGATTCATCAGTTAGACAGGAGAAAATACCGGGGGCTCACCCATAGACATGCCTGGATAGGCGCTTATTTATTAAGTACTAAAAACGTTTTCCTCTAGACAAGTGAGGAAAGTTGAGTGCTGTAGTCATTTGTAGCTTATTTAGTGCTTACAATGAGTTCTGAACAAGTGCTGAGTTCACAGAAACAGATTTTACTGCTAAAACTAAAAAAAACTGGCTAGTTTAACCTTAGCTAAGCAGTGATGCATAAAGTGTATTTTTTTTAATATAACAGTAGCAAATGAGCAAACTGATTTAAACAAATTAAGCAATAAAAAGCTAAAAACTGAGCCCCATTCCAGCAGTCTTTGATCAGACAAGTTCTAACTGTACACTCCTGCCACTAGGGTGCAGGGGAACTTTCTCCAAAAAAAAGATGGTCTGGAGTAGTGCTCAAGTTATACAAACAAAGCTAGATTCAGTAGGTCTGAATTTAGTCTATGCTACCGCAAACAAGGCATACCAATTTCAGAAAGAAACAGTTCAAATAAGCAAGCATAATAAGCCTTTAACCAGAAACTCCCAGCTCAGAAGGGCAGAATCTACCCTGTCCTCCCAGAAGAGTGCAGACCACACCTTCTTAATGTAAAATAAGTGGTCCAAAGCCCAAGTGCTTAAACCAGAACTAATACACTTTTAGAATAACAGACACTAAGCCTTCAATCAACAACTCCCAACTTAGAAGGATGTACACTACCTGTCCTGCCACAACATTGCAGACCACAAACCTTCTTAATGTAAAACAACTGGTATGAAGCCCAAGTGCTTCAACCAAAGGCTTAGAATAACAGTTACAATTTAATCAGGCTACTAACAAGCAGTAATAAATGCAGCAGAATGTTGTTGTGTCTTTCGGCTTTTCCCGGTTAGGGGTCGCCACAGCAGAACTCCAGTCCGCTAATGATTGGCAGTAGATTTTTATGTGCCGAGTTGCCAGCCCTGATGCACAACCTTCAATGAAGGTACACCCATTCATGCATGACTCCACACAGAAGATGCTCTAGCTGAGAATCGAACAGGACAACGTCTTACTGTGAGGTGACAATGCTACCGCAGCACCACCACCGCAGTACAAATAATTGCAGCAGAGTAAATGCTTTTACTTTTAAGAACAATCAGCACAATAAAAAAAAAAAAGTCTTAGGATAGTTCACCCAGTCATGCTCCACCAAATTCCCCCACCATCTTTTCAAGTGAAGAGCAGAAAAAAAATGATGAACTCAAGTGCCTTTCTGTATCAGCATTTCGGTACAGAAAATGTAGAGCTAGCCACTCAATCACACCTACTAACACTTTGAGCCCAGGGCAATTGCTCCCTTTGTCCCACCTTTGCCCCCTAAAGAGGTAATACAGAGTAAAAAAAGCAGAAATAAATTCTGTAGCAAATCACAACAAATCTTCCCCTTCCAAAGAAATCAAGACAGAAGAAACCAGTTTTATTCTCTTTTTGTTCCCTCCTCCAGGGAGGCTCCCTAGAAGAAGACTGGCCTAGAGCTGGTATATCAGTCTGTGACTTCTTGATTATGTAAAGAGCCTTCAACTGCCCTGTCTCCTGAGAATGACAGGATTGGTTATCCCTTGCCTGTGAAGGGCATCCCTACAGTCTCTAAGGATGCGTCGATCCCCTGGTCCTTAGTGGCTGTAGATGCCACACCATAGCAACCGGGAGAAAAAGATTAGCAGTGTGAGGAACCAAGCCTGGCCAGAGCAGAGTCACTCACCGACTCACTAACAGTTTGGAGCCAGCTTGACACTCAAAGACTCCCTGATTACTTTTTATATCTTGAGGACAAGGGAAGAAAGAAGCACATAGACTGGTACCTGCTCATTGTTTAAACCAAAAAGGAAGCACTGAAGATAGGCAGCAGAGCTTGAATGAGTCAGTAAATCTTTAAGCAGTCAACAAAAGGTTTTGAGTTAAGAAAACCACTGACTGTCCCCCAGAGCACAATATCAACCCCATAACACATACAACTTACAAATCCTGTAGGAAAATATGTCAAAAAGTAGAAAACATACACACTTTCTTCACTCAAGCATTCACACAGTACGATTTCCCTGACAAGTGAAAATGGCCCAAACCATTAAAGTTTACTACAAAAAACATTATTACTGCCAGAAAAAACTTAAATATTTTCTCAAAAAAATGTATTTCTGTGTCAGGTTTTCCTCATCAGGGGACTTATCTGCCCAGTGTTGAAAGATCGCTAGCCAAACAAAAGTTCCACCAGCCTGACAGAAGAGCAAACTTAGATGGCAAGAAAGCTCTGAGAGATGTTCATCATACTGATCACTGCTGCAGGAGCCTTAGCTACACGGGTTATATCCTGTATATGATGTAACAGATAGCAAGCTTCCAAAGCTACAGGGTACCTTCGATTCACCCAAACTGTCAGTCAGCATGAGCTGAACTGACTAAAAGACAAGTTTGAGGGCCAAGTCCTTCAGAGCTTTCCTGCCGCTGAAGAGTGTGCTTATCTGCTGGCTTTTGAGGATCGACATTCGTCTTGAGCTGTTCCTTTGTTGGACAAATAAGTTCCCTTTACAGAAAAAACTTCTACATTTTAAATTTGTTTGTTTCAGTATATTTTCCTGTTTAGGAAAGTTATTTTAAAGTGAACCGTTTGTGTTTTAATGGACTGTCATGAGAGTCTACTGTACCTTTAAATGGGAGGGCACTTTTTTCTTGTAAGTTTAAAAGTTATTTAAAATAAATGAAAACATTTTTTTTTCAGTGGAGAAATTGTGTTTATTTTACTTTTTTGGGTCTGGCAAAGTGTTTTAAAATTTTGTGTTTTATATAAAAAAATTACTTTTAAAGACTCTTAGTTTTTACCAGCTTTTTTGCTGTTTGTATTTCTGGGAAAGAGGCACCATTTTTGCTATGGCCATGGAATAAACTATTGGTTCTATGTTTGGTTCATCTTCCATCCACAAAAAAAAAGTTAGGCAAACAGCCTTTGCCACCATAACAGGCTAGAAATTTGTCTCAACCATGGGTAGGTGACTACTATGGCCATTAGCTAAATCTCAGACCATTCATCTTTTGCCCTGGATCTCTCTGGTGTAGCACCTACAGTCACTATAGACTGGGAGTTATCTACATTCTCTGTGGCTGTTGGGGTCAACCTCAATGGGCAAAGGAGAGCCACTCTTGTTGGTCCTGAAAGAGAGAACAGGGAAGATTTACCTATTTTGTCAGAATGTCGTGTCCATCCCTGGGGAAGCTGCTGCTGCTATTAATAACACTATTCATCCCACTTTTCTTGTAAAAAAATAAATAAATAAATGTGTATCTACTCCTCAAATTTCTTTAGACAGGAGTAGTTTACTGGGTCTGCCTCTGGGTTTAATTCAGGCTGTTATTCCTTCTCATTTATTTATTTTACAGTTGTTAACCGGGGGTGTCTGACTGAGCCTAAAAGGTCAGTTTTCAGCAGCGGCCCGGGGAGAAAAGCTCCACACAGAAAAATTACAGATACATTTAGATATTAAAACATGATCAGTATGCTCACAAATTACAATAGACATGTTTTTACAGTGGTATGCAGCACATCAACAGTTGCAGTGGAGAGAACAAACAAGAAAATATTAATTTAAAAATAAAGGTAATTAATAGATTTGTGGTGTACAGCTGAAATTTGGAACATAGGTAGAATGCATACATAGTACACCGGTACAGTACATACATTGTACATTAGCCAATGTTTGTGAGTTAGAGTGAAAACTATTATCAAGTATTCTAGGTTTAGTATATGTACCTTACTCACTTTCAGTAGACTGGGGAGCAGTCATGGCACTGCCAACTTTGCTTGAGATGTTGCCTAATGAGGTTTTTAAAGGAGGCTTTGGACGATGTGTTTTGTATGCTAGTGGGGAGAGTGTTCCATTTTTTAGCCACTGAACTACTATATAGTGTCTCCAAAGCTATTGTAGCTGTTGGTGACTTCTGGTAGTAGTTTGCTTGATGATCTAAGAGGCCTTTTGGCTGAGTGATGGTGTACTAGGTTTCTGAGGGCAGGACACTTATTGGGGACATAAAAGATAGAATGACAGAGGCAGAGCTGATTGTAGGTTAGCAGACTGGGCAGTTCAATCCAGTGGAGCTGTCTCAAAGCAGTACAGTTTCTATATGAGCAATTTGCAGCAAAGCAGGGAATTCTGTTACAGTAGGTTTCCATTTTGCTTAGTTCAGTTTTGTTGAGATTAGTCAGAATGGGAGATGCGTAAAGTAGGGTGGATAGAAGTTGGGAGTGAGCAATGGCTGATCTTGTGTTGTTGGTAAGAAACAGTTTGATACGGTAGAGTGATCACAGTTTGGCATGTACTTTTTCAATAGTTAAGTTGAGATGACTATCAAATTTTAGGTAGGAGTCTATGGTTATTCCCAACAGCTTAGCCTGTGCCACTGGAGTGATTGGAGTAGCATTTGTGGAGTAGACAGTGACCTGACTGTTATCATGAGGTGTTTTTTGATAAAACAAAGAGGGATATCTCTTTTCATAGATTCATAGGTAAGTACTAGGCTATCTGCCCGAGGGCATATGTAAGCCTAGCCAGAATGTGTTGGCTTTCGCCACCATCTTAGATTAGTTTCCTGTGCTTCTGTCCAGCAGAACCATTAGTTCCCTGTGCCTTTGTCCAGCAAAGCCACTGCAGTTATCCCCGGGGTAAATTTTCTGTTTCCCATCCACTCGTCAAGGTTTCTCTTGAAGAGTGTTAGTGAGGGCTCTGCGTAATGTAGATTGGAATCCTGTTCCAAAGCATGGGGAGTCTCTGGGACAGGACTCTATCCCTCCAGCATGTCCTATTTATCATTATGCTGAGGTTTAGATCCCTAGAGCGTGTGGCTCTCGGGGATTTGTTTTTTTTTTTTAGGTGGAGCATGTCCATCAATTCTGGGTTGGACATGGCCTTGTATTTCAGGCAGAGATCATCTCTGAGTAGGCGGTATGCAACCAAGTACAGCTGAAGTTTCTTCAGTCAGGCTGCATAGGGCATCTGTTTGAGGCCAGTAATCCTCTTGGTGAGGTACTTCTGTGGTCTTTCCAGCTGTTGCAGGTGTCTTGTAAAGTACATCCCAAATGGGGCGTTGTACTCTATGATGGGTCTGATGAGTGATGAGTAGAGGGGCATAATAACCTCTTTTGTTCTAGATGTGAACCCTTTTGTGAATAGGTGGGCCACATAGAAGGATCTTCTAACCACCTTGGTAATATGATTATCAAAGGAGAGATTACTATCTACTTGGGTTCCCAGATCCCTTATTTCATTTTCTGTATTTAGGGGGCTACCATCAGGGGATGACTATGCACTTTTTGGCATTTAGCTTGAGGCCATGATTTTGACACCAGGTATCCGTCTCAGTGAGACCCTTCTGGAGGATGTCTGTATCAGTCAGAGAGTCAATTATGGCCCCCAGTTTGCAGTCGTCTGTGAACTTGGTCAGCCATAGTCCTCCTGTGCTTGCCTGTACCTCTGAGAAGTATATACCAAACAGGAAGGGTCCCAGGACCGAGCCCTGGGGGACGCCACTTGTAACCGGTTTAAAGTCGGACCTAGAGCCTGTAACTCTCACTGTGTGGGTTCTATCCATGAGCCAACTGGCAACCCATCTCATGACATAGGGTTTTATGTTTAGGCTGGTGAGCTTGTCTATAATACCAGAATAGGGAATGGTGTCAAAAGCCTTTGCGAGGTCTAGGTAGGCTGTGTGGACCTCCTTTCCCTCGTCTAAAGCCTTGGTAACTGTCTCAAAGAAGTCCACCAGGTTTAGGAGGCATGACCCGCCCTTAACAAAGCCAAACTGGGTAGGGTCCAATGTTTGGAGGTTCCCAATGTCTCTGTTAATGAGTTCCATGATGATGTGCTCCATAGCCTTGCAGACCAGGCTAGTTAGGCTTATAGGCCGATAGTTCTTGGGGTCTGTTGTGGCTCCACCTTTGTGGAGCGGGATAACTGTTGCTGTGCACCATGCTATGGGTACGTAGCCTGTAGAGAGGCTGAGTTTGAGCAGTGTGTTTAGGTGAGGGGTTTGTTCATTTTGGAGTTCATGTAAGACACAGCTTGGGACACAGTACGGTCCCACTGAAGCTGTGTTTCTGGCTTTGGATAGGGCTGTTTTAACCTGTGTGTCAGTGATTGCCAGGGCTCTACATTCTTCTGGTATGATTATAGGCCCTTTAGTGGGTGAGAGGGGGGTGAAGTTTGCATAAACCTGTCTACCAGAATGTTGGCAATATCAGTCGGTTCAGTGTATTTTGTGCCATTCTGCACTAACTCAGAGCAGATCTGAGAGTTTCCACTTAGGTTCTTGACATAGCTAAAGAATGCTTTGTGGTTATCTTTGGAGTCCTTGGCAATTTTTCTTTCTTAGCTAGCCTTGGATGATTTTATGAGGGATCGTAGTTTCTTGCTGATACTGATCAGGGATGTCTTTCCTTCTTGGGATTTTACTCTTTTCTATACTAGTTTTCTTTTTCTATTGTATAGTTTGTGTATGGCAGAGGTCCACCAGACTGGTTTTCTTTTCTTGGAGGAGTGAGTTTTGGTTTTGCTTGGGATAGCACGATCCATGCATTCTTGCAGGTGCTCATAGAGTGCCTTTGTAAGGGATTCAGCAGCTTGGACAGCATTGTCCTTTAGCATGGGGGCTGTGAACCTTTCCACTTCGGTCTTAAGTAACGTGAAGTTTGCTTTTGAAACGTTTTTCACAGTGGTTTCCTTGATTGGGGGTAGGGGCGGAATGTGGATATCCAGAGTGATTAGTCTATGGTCTGATCTAACCAGTGAGGGGTTGACCTCCGGTGTAGAACACAGGTCGCCGATGTTGGTGATGACCAGGTCCAATATGTTGTCACCTATGGTGGGGGTGTTGACCAGTTGATCCAAGTCGTTGAAGTTTATAAATTCTAGGAAGTGTTGGGCAAGGGAATTAGTACTTGAATAGTTCTCCCAGTTAATGTTTGGGTAATTGAAATCACCCAATATTAGGGCGTTTGGTAGGACCTTTATATTTTCCAGTGTCTCCAGAAACACGGAATGGGGGTCCTGAGTCATGGTGGGTGATCTGTAGTAAGCTACAATTTGAATTGCAGTTTTGCCCATTGTTAGTTGCACATAGATGATCTCTGAGGCATTGTGCTGCGCCACTAACCTGGAGGTGTGGGTATCCTTAATGAATATGGATACACCCCCGCCTTTTGTGTTTCGGTCTGGGTTCTGTGGCCAAAAAGTATGGTATGAGTTATAGCCTGGTAGTGCTGGGCTGCTCTCTGGAGCCTTAAACCAGGTTTCTGTTACTGCAGAGATATCGATGTTCTCCATACTGAGGAGTGCCTCGAGTGCATGCAGTTTGAGGTTTAGACTTCTGGCATTGAGTAGCATTACCCTTAGTTTTTGGTTACTTGTGCTATTTACGGTGGTGGGTTTGTCTTTTGAGCCTTGCCTAAAAAAGGCACTATGGGGGTGGCAAAAGCCTTGGCCAGTATTCGAAAGCCTAAGGGTGACAAGTGCAAGCCATCTCTTGCGAAGCAACGTGGCTTGTCGAGTATGTCATCCCAGGCAGACAGATACTGGATCCCCTTTGAATAACACCAGAAACTTAGCCAATTGTTGAAATTGATCATTTTTTCTTTATACTGTGGCATCATTCTTGGTGAGGGCAGGATGCTACTCAGGGTCAGGGTCATACTGGCTTGGGCTATGTGATCAGAGAGCTCTTCCATGTCTCTTTTCATGTAGTCCAGGGAGGTATGTCTCAGATCATTCACACCAACATGGACAATGACACAGTCATATCTGTACTTGTTCTGGAGCGACCTGAGTGCTTATGTTATGTGATGGATCCTGGCGCCTGACAGGCAGCTAACTGTAACCTTCTCCTTGTCCAGCCTAGTTAGTGGGCATCAGTGTGCCTGACTATAGAGTCACCTATTACTAGTGTGTTGGGTATGTTATTTTGCGTTAAGGGCTGTGATTGCAGGGCACACTGATTATGTGAAGTATGTGTTTCATGGTTGGTGATGGGGTATGGAGGTTGCTTGGATGTCTGCTTTGGAGGTCTCTGTTGCTTTTGCAGATTTTTATTTAGAGCCTTCTAGTATGTTTTAGTGTATTTATGTGTGTTATTTGCCAGTGTTGGTTTAGTAGGTCTGTGTGAGACTGGTGGTGTGTTGCCTCCAGTTTGGCTGTATAATTGCATCTCTCACATATATTAGTGTTTGGTGGTAGGAGGAGAGGGTTGTCTGTGTACATGAGGCAGTTGTAACATTGCCTCAAAATGCCCAGATTCACCAGTTGGACTGGAGAGTACACCTGAAACCGCCCTTTGGACACACCTGAATAGGTAAAGTGAGCTGTTTTACTGATTGGCTGGTAGGGACGAACAGAGAGCCTTGTCCTTCTGGACAGTCTAGTGCTATGGGTAATTAGTGCTTGATATGAGTTTTGAGCAAGTGCTGGGCTGTGAAATGAAAGATTTGAGTGCTTAAGTTGAAAGTTTGTCTAGTTCCAAGGAAAAAATTGAAGAGTAGACTTCATGGAGCCAGGAATAGTTTAACCCTAGCTAACCGGCGCTGCCCGGCGCTCAAAACTGTGCAAATGTGTTTTTTATAGCAGGGAAATGAAAGAGATAGAAATTAGCCCAAAATGGCCAATAAACTACTAAAGTATGGGCTGCAACCACTCCTCCAGGGACAGATATGCTGCTCAAAGCTCTCCTCTCTCACAGGTGAACAGAGAAACTTCCTTCTATCCAAGTAAGGTATGGGCAACACAGAAACTTGTAACACAGCCCTGAATTCAGCAATAACCTGAAAACTGGATTATACTGGTTCAGAAAGGCAGGAAACAAGTATATATATATATATATATATATATATATATATATATATATATATATATATATATATTTTTTTTGTTTTTTTTCAGAAAATAAAGCAGATAAAATAAAAAAAACACTTTAAATGCACAGAAATGGCTATCCACTTTAGTGTGTAGCCTAAAACAGTTAAACAGATTATTTAAACACAACAATGACTTAGTTCAAGTGCAGGCAGCAAATAAGTACAATATGTAGCAGAAACAAGCTTTTTAAATCACAGAAATGCTACAAAATTGGTGTTTTAGGCAGAATTAGTTAAAGACAGCAAGAAAATGCAGAAAAATGATACTTAATCACTCCAAATTATCTCTTTTGTCTCTCTGCTGCTGTAGAACTCTGCAGGACACAGGGCAGGCACTCGCTGAGCTGAATACAAGCCCCAAAAATCCACAAATGCGTTTTTTATAGCAGGGAAATGAAAGAGATAGAAATTAGCCCAAAATGGCCAATAAACTACTAACTTCTTGGCTACAACAAAAAGGCACACAAATTTCAGAAAGAAACAGTTCAAATAAGCAGGCACAATAAGCCTTTAACCAGAAATTCCCAGCTCAGAAGGGCAGGATCTAGCCTCTCCTCCCACAAGAGTGCAGACCACAAACCTTCTTAATGTAAAATAACTGGCCCGAAGCCCAAGTGCTTAAAGCATAACTAATGCGCTTTCAGAATAACAGACACTGAGCCTTCAATCAGCAATTCCCAAATTAGAAGGATGTAAGCAACCTGTCCTGCCACAACAGTGCAGATCACAAACCTTCTTAATGTAAAACAACTGGTCTGAAGCCCAAGTGCTTTAACCAAAAAACTTAGAATAACATTTGCAATTTAATCAGGCTACTACCAAGAAGTAATAACTGCAGCAGAATAATACAAGTGAGTACTTTTAAGAATAAGCACAAGCAAAATAAGGTAATAAAGTGGGAAGAAACACAATTACAGTAAAAGCAGATGAATAAAGTGCAATTTTTTTATAACAATAGAAAATGAGCAAACTAATTTAAACAAATTACCCAATTAACCAGTAAAAAAGCTCAAAAGTAAGTCCTGTTCCAGCAGTCTTTAATCAGACACGTTCTAACCACACACTCCTGCCACTAGGGTGCAGGGGAACCTTCTCCAAAAAAGATGGCCTGGATTAGTGATCAAGTTATACAAGCAAAGTTAGATTCAGCAGGCCTGAATCTAGTCTATGCTACAGCAGACAAAGTGCACTAATATCACAAAAACAGTTCAAATAAGCAGGCACAGTAAGCCTTTGGCCAGAAATTCCCAGCTCAGAAGGGCAGAAATGAGCCTCTCCTCCCACAAGAGTGCAGATCACAAACCTTCTTAATGTAAAATAACTGTCCTGGAGCCCAAGTGCTTAACCAGAACTAATACACTTTTAGAATAACAGACACTGAGCCTTCAATCAACAATTCCCAACCTAGAAGCATGCAAGCTACCTGTCCTGCCACAACAGTGCAGACCACAAACCTTCTTAGTGTAAAACAACTGGTCTGAAGCCCAAGTGCTTTAACCGAAAGACTTAGAATAACAGTTACCATTTAATCAGGCTACTACCAAGCAGTAATAAATGCAGCAGAATAAATACAATTGAGTACTTTTAAGAAGAGACAAAAGCAAAATAAAGTAGGAAGAAACACAAATACAGTAAAGGCAGGTAAAGTGCAATTTTTTTATATAACAATGGGAAACAAGCAAACTGATTTAAACAAATTACCCAATTAACCAGTAAATAACCTCAGAGCTGAGCCCTATTTCAGCAGTCTTCAATCAGACAAGTTCAGGGCCTAAGTGTGTATGCCTATGCAGATGTTCTCTCTCTATTAGGCAGGATGAGCTAATGAGACTAGACTAGGATAGAGCTGAACAGATGGGAATAGTAGGAGTATCTGAAATCAAAATATGACCTCACTGTACTTGGTTGAGTGATTAAATGAGATAGGCCCAGAAAGAGTGTTGAAACACAAATTTACAGGAGGGGTGCTCAATTCCAAAGCCACCAAGATTAATACCAAAACAAGAACTGGAAGGGTAGGTGGGGAAAACTAATTGCAGACACAGAGAAAACTCACAATTTTCAGTGAACAAATAAATAAGCAGATAAATGCAGTACTATTTTTGACACAATATTCAATGAAACAATAAAACAGAAAAAAATGCAGTACTATCTTATAACACTGCAAGTTTGTACTCATATCAGCTTGTAATAAAGTTGTTGCAGCTCAAGTATGCAACTATTCAGCAGAAATAATTTCAGAGATAAGAATCTTGTTTTCCTGTCGAGATTCAAGATTCTAAAGCTGGACTGGAAGATGATGGAACAGATACAGCATGCTCTTCTCAGTTTTCTCATTCAGACTAAGAGGAGAGGTTAGTCTCTTTCTCTGAGACTATTTCCAGAATGTGCCACTGTTTTCATTGGAAGAACACTGGGGTTTTCTCAGCCCCTCAAAAATACTACAAACTGTTACAGAAGAAATTTCTAGAACCTTCATCCATTCCTCCAGTTCTGTCAGGTTTGGAGGATTGTATGTGACACTGCCTGTAATTTTCCTGATAATCAGCCTGCTGCCCCTAAAAAGGCAGATAGAATGTATAAAGTTCTTCAGTCTTTTCAGTTTTTATACACTCTTCCTAAACCTGACCCAGCAGCTATAGCTTTAGTTAATCTTACTGCTGCTTAACATTTATTAATTGCAATACTACTCTCTCTGTTAAGGATGAGAAGACTATTGATAAGTATGGGGAAAATGTATGCTTCTGTAACTTTGATTTTTCAGAATTTTAAATCACCAGGCTCATATGTTAAAGTTTTCTCTGACTAATTGTGAATATATGAGGAATGTTCTGACTGCAGGTTCTTCTTGTTAGAAAAAATCTGCTTTAAATAATTCTTCCATTGTACGAGTCACTACTCATTATTTATAATGTGTGTATATGATTCAGTTGATACATCTTCCAGGGCGTTGGCCACTGGTACTGTTTTGAGGAGGTTTGCCTGGCTGTGTTCTCAGAGCCACCCAAATGATGTAAAAAATGAAGCTTATAATTCTTCAGGGAGAGTTTTGATTTTTGTTTCTGTAATGATGTGAAGTAGTGCCAGTTATGCCTGAGAGAATAGTGCAGTGAATGTGTAACATATGCCAGCATAACTACCTGGAGTTTTGTAAAGAATTATGTCATTTCTATATCAAACTGATTTGTACAGGTACTTGTGTTGAAAATGTATTTGTAAAGCTGCTAGTGTTAAAAATGTACCAACAGTGGGTCCTAATGGACAGACAGGAAATACACCTGTATTGTAAGTGATGAAATGAATATATTGTAATAGAGGATACTAGAACAGAAGAGGGTAATTTCAGTCCAGCTAACTTTGAAAAATAATCTGAAATTAAATTACCTGGTTTAGGTCATAAAGATGCATTTTACAGTTTTGATTGCAGTCAGAAATGAAATGTCTGTGAAAACCAGGATGAGCATACCTTCTGTATTGTCCTTAGGGGTGAATTAATTGCTACTGTAGAAGGGTGGATGTTTTAAAATGGTTTTATAGCTTCCAGATGCTATAACACATCTTAGCAAAGCTCTGTGTGTATGTATGGTGACACATATGTGCAAGATTATGACTCAGTTTCTAGCAAAGGGGGTAGTGTGGGAATAAGAAGTCAGATCAGATGTATGTGATGTAATTCTGTAATCCAACACTGAAATTATGTTTTAGTACCATATGAGACAGAAGTCTCAGGGCAGTCTGTTTTTGAAGCTTGATAAAGAAGGATCACTCACCCACTTCATCTTGCCTTGCTTTAGTAAGTAACCAGAAATAGTAATTCTTTAGAGTAGTCAGGAAAATATAATGAGATTAGTTAAGCATAGTTTTTCTGTATCTGTGTGAATCTATCCATCTCTGTTATCTTTAATATTTCCTGTGATTGAATCTGTGGTGTTTATTGTAAATATATATTTAGTATTTTCATGTTCTTTTATTATCTATTATTAAATATATTTAAACTTTTCATTGTGTCTGGTCATTTAGAGAATATTTTAAACTTTGAGAGTACTTATATTTATTTGGTGACACTGTGGCCACTCCTGAAAGCCTTGCTGCATTGGTCAAACACTACCATTTGTATTCATATTAATTTCACTCAGTATAATTGGGTACCCTTATAAGAGCCTTAGAGTAGCTGGCTTTGCAGTGTTCTGGTGGCAGTATCTACCTTATAGTCTGGGAAGAGGGGGGGTGTAGCTAGTAAATCTATGCCAGTGTTTTCCAAGTGTGTGTGTGTGTGTGTGTGTGTGTGTGTGTGTGTGTGTGTGTGTGTGAAAATCAAATCTCAAAGATTGTGTATATCAGCTACTTGGAGCAGGGACACAGAGAACTGGTTTCACAAAGAGGGTGGTAGAGGACTGGGCTTGGAACATTCAGCTGAGGACTCAACTCTGTATCTGTGGGTAGTGTGGGGTCTTATTTGGGGCCCATTGAAATAGAGGGAAACCCAGCTCCAGAACCAGAGATGATTCCCTGTGTGCTCTTAAGGAAAATTGCTTTTGGTGCAGGGAGCTGATCTGGAAATACTGTGAGTATCTGTTTGTGTTCCAAGTGAACGTCCCTCACCAGTGTCAGTGGTGAGGGTTTGGCTCCTTGATTACTGGCCCAAATGAGGGACATCACAGTTTCCACTGCAGAAGAAATAATCAAAAGTGTGATGAAAAGAGGTAAGTTAGTAGAGAGAACCTCTAAGATTTTTCAGTCCTTCTTTTCCAAATGTTCTAAGGAAATCTCTAACTCTCTTCCAGTTTTGGCAAAAAATAAAATAAACGGTCTCAAAAAATGCAGGTAAACAGATGCCTTGTTCCCCCCTCCCAACCTGGCAGTACATTTTCTGTTCTAAAAGTCTGAATCTCCATTTTCTCTTTGGCAATAGAACGTTTCATACAAATGGGTTCTGAAGATCATTCATCAAGATTACAGATGGCAGTGAGATGAAATTCTTCCTTTCCAGGGGGTAAATCCTTATCCACTAAGCCACTTGTTCTTCATCATATGCTATCATGGGGAGTGATAGAACCAGTTCCTCCTTCCCAGGTTGGAAAGGTTTTCATTCAAGGATATTTTTAGTGCCAAAGAAAGAAAAGGCTTGGAGACCATTTCTGGATCTTTCTTCCCTAAACCTGTTTGTGATAGTACTCAAATTCAAATGATGTCACTGCACAATCTGTTACCTCTTCTTCCTCATTCAATTTTCCTGGTAACACTAGATTTAAAAGATGCTTATTGTCACATCACTATTAATACAGTCTTCAGGCATTTGTTAAGGTTTTGTGTGCCTGGATTTCATTATCAGTTGTCTGCCTTGCCCTTTGGACTATCCACTGCACCACTAGTGTTCATAAAGTGTCTAGCTCAAGTTTATTTCAGGCTACAGGATATCTACATTTTTCCATATTTAAACAACTTGCCTGTCTTTGCAGAGCCTTTCCGAAAGTGTTAGGAATCTCTCACTTGGGTGAGAGATCTCTTACACAAGCTGGGGTTCAAAGAGAATTTTCAAAAGTCTTTTCTGACTCTTTCACACAGGATTGTGTTCCTGGGTTTGCAGCTAGTCATCCCAATTCAAAGAGCTTTCTTCCATTTGAAAAAAATAGATCTATATCTAAATCTATTTTTCAGGTTTTCCACTCAGACTTCAGTCACTGCAAGGGAATATCTCAGGATTTTGGGTCTCATGGATTCTATAATTCTCATGATTCCCCTGGCAAGACTCCATATGAGAAAGATATAATGGCATGTGTAGTCACTTTGTTTTCCAGCACCAACATCCTTTGCCTTTTCAAATCCCAGTGCTGGGGTTTGTCAGAAGAAAAAAATAATTTACTAGACAGCAAATATACTTAAGTCTAGGTTTGCAGATGCTTCTCCATCCCTATTCCAAAGCAGTCACCATAGACACCTCAGACTTTGCTTGGGGAGAGTTCATGAGGGATAAAAGTGAAAGGTGTGTGGGAAACCAAGGATAGATGCAAGCACATAAATATAAAAGCGATGCTTAAGCTGATCAAGGCACTCAACTTTCTGAATCGTTTTGGTTCCTGGGACCTCTTCAAGTTGTTAGAGTCAATACCACAATCATGTGGTACATCAGCAGGTTGTACCCCCTTTGCAGACTATTCATGTTAGATTGGGAAATAGCTTCACAACACTGTCTCATTTGTTCACATCCTACATTTTATCAAAGCAAAACTGTGTGGCAGACAAGCTGAACATGACCAGGACAGACCCTCACAAATAGAAACTATATCAGGGAATAATCATAGGTTCATAAGTAAGTACTAGGCTATCTGCCCAAGGGTATTTGTAAGCCTAGCCAGAATGTGTTGGCTTTCACCACCCCCTTAGATTAGTTCCTTGTGCCTCTGTCCAGCAGAGCCATTAGTTCCCTGCACCACTGTCCAGCTGAGCCACTGCAGTGATCCCCGGAGTAAATTTTCTGTTTCCCATCCACCCATCAAGGTTTCTCTTGAAGAGTGTTAGTGAGGGGCTCTGCCTGATGTATATTGGAATCCTGTTCCAAAGCATGGGGAGTCTCTGGGACAGGAATCTATCCCTCCAGCATGTCCTATTTATCATTGTGGTGAGGTTTATATCTCTAGAGCGTGTGGCTCTCCAGGATTTGTTTTTTTTTAGGTGGAGCATGTCCATCAATTCTGGGTTGTACATGGCCTTGTATGTCAGGCAGAGATCACCTCTGAGTAAGCGGTATGTAACCGAGTACAGCTGGAGTTTCTTGAGTCGGGCTGCATAGGGCATCTGTTTGAGGCCAGTAATCCTCTTGGTGAGGTACTTTTGTGGTCTTTCCAGCTGTTGCAGGTTTGCAAGGTTGCAGGTGTCTTGGAAGGTACATCCCAAATGGGACGTTGTATTCTATGATGGATCTAATGAGTGATGAGTAGAGAGGCACGATAACCTCTTTTGTTCTAGATGCATACCCCTTTGTGATTGGTGGGCCACATAGAAGGATTTTCTAACCACCTTGGCAATATGATTATCAAAGGAGAGATTACTATCTACTTGGGTCCCCAGATCCCTTATTACATTTTCTGTATTTAGTGGACTACCACCTATGTGGTAGTTCATGGGTACTTTGTTTTTTCCAAAGTGACTGTGCACTTTTTGGCATTTAGCCTGAGGCCATGATTTTGACACCAGGTATCTGTCTCAGTGAGACTCATCTGGAGGGTGTCTGTATCAGCCAGAGAATCAATTATGTCCCCTAGTTTGCAGTCGTCTGCAAACTTGGTCAGCCATAGTCTTCCTATACTTGCCTGAACCTCTGAGAAGTATATACCGAACAGGAGGGGTGTTAAATAAAAAATCAGAATTCAATACACAGGAGGTTCAGATTCAAAAGTTTACTAGTGTACACCAGGAGGCAAAAAAACATACAAGTACAGAATTTTGTCTGACATGATGCAGGAAGTACAGAATATTTTATAGTGTTTACATTCAAGTTATGCCCACCTTACTGACGTGGTTAGTCACAAAGCATCTACATCACTTTTACTAACAGTATTCTATTCATCTAATAATGCTGATGCAGTACATTTAAAAAAAACTTTCCTTTAGATACAATACAGCCTTGCTATCCAGCTGGCCAGTCATAATGTCTTTCTGTAAAGTTACTTCTTAAAAGTCTCATATCAGTTCAAATACAATAGCAGATTCAGACTTTAAATTCACCTCTTTGTTCACTGTTTCACTTTCCCACCAGCTGTGTTTTTATCTTGCAGGGACAAGTTACTACATCAGGAAAGGAAGATTTAATTATTTACAAGGACACGTTATCTTATCAGGAAGGAGCGGAAGATTTACACATTTTAATTTCCTGACCCAGCAGATAATCACTTATGAAAAGCATAACATTAAGCTTGCTGAGCTGGCAGCTGCCAGGGTCAGGGGTCAAAGCACACTGCAGTTTCAGAAGCTAATTGCTTTTACACATGAATTTTATCCCTTCTCTTATATGATTAATAGAATAAAATGCATTATAAACTACCCTGCTTTTAAACTAGCATTTCACATATATTTAAATACATATTTTTCTAACATTTTCCCCCTATTAATACTTTTTATTCTATTTTGAAGTATGCATAGTGTCATTTCATCTCCTAGCCTTTCCCAATCTATACTTCAGAAAAAGCATCATCTGAAATCAATCTTTCAATTTCAATATCTTGGTAGAAAGTTTCAGTAACAGATACATTAACAAAATCTTTGATTAATCTTTTCATGCAGGGAATTCCACAGCAAACACATGCTCCTATTAGGAGTATACCCACACAAATAGCAATTAGAATGTTCATTAGGATGGAACCCCACCCCCCAAACAGATTCTGGAAGAAGTCCGCCAGTGGGTTTGGGCCTGGTTCAGTCATGGCTGATACTTGCTGAATTACCTCTAGGTGATTATTTATCTTGTGGCGATTGTCAGGGATGAAAGCACAGCATTCTTCTTTGATAAGCACGCACGTACCACCTCTTGCCGCTAGGGTGAATTCAAGAGCCATCCGATTTAGTAGCACAACAGTTCTCATTGCATTCAGTTCATCAGTCACCAATTCTAGAGCAGAAAAAGTTGCATTACTCATTACTTCGAGAAGTTTCGACAACTTCCTCAGTTTCCAGATCGATTTGACTGCTCCATAGGCTGGTAGTATTCCTGCCCAGGATATAACACTGTCACCCAAGTCCATATGAGTCAATTCACTTTTGTCTTTTACTGAATTATGGTCTTTCCAACCAGCTTCGATCTTCCCAACTGGATTCACAGGTTTCTTAACTGGACCTTCAGATTTTCGAGCTATTTCCCTTACGTTTCGTATCTTACTCAAATGTAATTCTGCAGTATGTCTTATTGCTGGAACCAGATAACCCAAAAAACAACTGCCGGACCAATTCTCAGGTAACCATTTATATGCCTTTTTCCCACAAATAAAATAACAGTTTTCTACTTTAGTACTAATACGCATCAGCTCTGCATGAAACATTTTCTGATGTATAACTGACAATTGTTTAAACAAAACAGGGTTTTTTTGAATGTCACTCATAGTTGTTTTCAATGAGTTTAAATACGAGTCATAATTAGTATTGCAAAAAGTATTGCCATTACCATTCTTAATATAGCATCGGTAAGACATGGTTATATTACAATTGCTCCAGCCCACCTGGAGGGTGTCGTTTTTGTAGAAACATGCAACTCCTTTTTGTGTGACAGGTAAAAATAAAGCTATTTTGTCCTGTGATCTCACAGTTCCTGTGTCGAAAAGTAAATTCTCCCAAGTCTCATTTATCCCCAAAGGGACAGCGGACATTATCAGTCCTCCATATGCTGTTGGTATAGCTGTACAAACCCAGCAATTTGAAATGTTCATAGTCTCTGCATACACACGTTTCATGGCCAGGTATGTGTTAAAATTTGGATGCCAGTCTATAGACGTTTCATCACGCCTTCCCACTTTCACTTGTGTGGTTGTGTGTAGGATGAACCACAGCAAGAGAAAAATTGTCACAATTACAGTTAATAAATGTACACACAACAAAATGATTATGCAACATCTCTGGGGTTGATCTAAACTTCTATTCGCTTTGCTTTTGGCCATCTCGGTATGGTTGTGTATCAGTCTCAATGTTTTTATCAAGTTGAAAGTTCTTTACCGGTTTACAAAGCATCAAATGAACCCAGGATGTCCTCTCGGCCACTCTAACTGCAGTAGGTGTTGCCAACAAAACCTGGTATGGACCTTCCCACTTTGGACTTGCCCATTTTTTCCTTTTTGTCACTTTCAGCCATTCCCACGACCCTGGGGCAAAGACTGCTTCCACTGGTCTGGTCTGTTCCTTATCTGAAAAAGAGTTAAACTGCAAAACAGATTTATTCCTTAACAATTTCTTCATATATTCTGCTAACGAACTGTCAGCCTCTTGCTCTGCAGGCATGAGAGCTTTCCACTGAGGCACATAATATGCTCTCCCAAAAACCATTTCAAAGGGAGTCAAACCCTTTACATTTGGAACCGTTCTCATACTCAGCAGTGCTAAAGCCAGACAGTATATCCAATTCTTTTGGGTCTCCTCTACTAGCTTCCTAAGTTTACTTTTTAGGGTACCATTGTACCTTTCCACCAGTCCTGCTGACTGTGGGTGGTAGGCACAATGGTTCTTTAAGGAGATACCAAAAAATCTCCCAAGCTGGTGAATCGTCTGATTCACAAAATGTGTGCCATTGTCACTATAAATCCTCTCCGGAATGCCAAATCTAGGGATTACTTCTTTTATCAGGGCTTTTGCCACTGTTGCTGCATCCGGGTTTTTCATTGGAAAAGCTTCTACCCATTTAGAAAACATGTCTACAATGACTAAACAAAACTTCTTCCCTTCACATTTATTCAATTCTATGAAATCCATACAAATAGTATGGAATGGGTATGGTGGTATAGGAAAACTTCCTTGCTTGGTTTTAAATGCTCCTTGTGCATGGTGCTTGTTACAAGTATGACAAGCTGCACAGAATTTTTTTGTGTAGTTTGTGTATCCGTATGTTTGGAATATTCGATTTACTAACTGTACCATCCCCCCTGTTGAGACATGGCACTGCCCATGGCTCAACAAAGCTGCATATCTAAATAAATTAGACGGCAATATCGGTTTTCTTTCTTTGGAAATGTACAGTCCATTCTCAAGAATTGCACCTCGTTTTACCCATTTTTGTTTTTCTGCTTTTGTAGTAAGCATCTGCATTGTTTTAACATGTCTAAATCTAAAATCTCAGAGGGTTGTAATTCCTCATTTAAAAGTAAAGTTTCTGAGTCTGAGGCTGCTTGCTTTGCACCTGCATCAGCTCGTGCATTACCTTTGAAATCTTATCCTGTTGTTTTGTATGAGCTACACATTTACAAATAGCTACTTTGGTAGGTAACTGAATAGATTCTAATAGCTCCAAAATAAATTGCATGATTAATAGGTTTTCCACTGGATGTAATCATTCCTCTATTTTTCCATTGTTGTGCAAATACATGTACTGTAGAAAAGCATACTGACTGTCAGTATATATGTTTACACACTTGTTTTTGCTAAAGTACATGCTCGTCAAAGCTATCAACTCTGCTGCTTGTGCAGATAAGTTGTGTGGTAAGGATTGAGCTTCTAAAATTTCAGTGTCTGTAACTACTGCATATCCCACCAGATTCTTCCCTGTAGGACCCCTTCTGCATGAGCCGTCCACATAATATGTCACCTCGGCATTATCCAAGGGCATATCTGTAAGATCTTGTCTAGGTAAAGCTAACTGTTCAATTTCCTACAGGCAGCTGTGTGGTGTGCCCTCCGCAGGAGTTGGAAGTAATGTTGATGGATTCAGTGTCATACATCATTCAATTGTCATATGAGGTTGGCTCAGCAGTATAGTCATACATGAAAGATATCTAGCAGGAGAAAGGTATGCCATTTTCTCTTGTAGTAAAATTATTGCAACTGCATGAGGCACTCTTAATGTGAGAGGGTGAAATAACACCACTGAGGCCGAAGCCTGTACTGCCATTGCGGCTGCAACTACTGCTTGTACACAGTGAGGCAAAGATCGCGCCACTGGGTCTAACTGTGATGAATAGTAAGCTATGGGGCGTTGCTTGTCCCCATGTTGTTGCGTCAATACTGACGTCATGTACCCTTTCTTACAATTTACGGTCTGAAAAAAACGTTTGTGATAATTTGGAAGTCCTAAAACTAATGAAGAAGCTATCAACTGCTTCAACCTGCAGAAAGCCGTTTCTGCTTCTGTTGTCCATTGTAAAATATCTTGTGCTGCCATTGGTGTCTTGTATATCAAATCAGTCAGTGGAGCAGATTCCAAAGCATAATTTGGTATCCAGCTCCGACAAAAATTAGTTGTACCTAAGAAAGACATAATTTCTTTCTTGGTTGTTGGTCTGGGTGCTTGCAAAATCGCTGTTTTTCTTTCCTCATCTAGTATTCTACCTTCATTGGATATTACATATCCCAAGTATCTAACTTGTTTTCTCCAAAGTTGTAACTTACTTTTGTTTACTTTGTGTCCTTGTATTGCTAAAAATTTCAATAATGCTACAGTATCCTCCCTGCACTGCTGCTGGGTGGGGGCTGCTAGCAAGATGTCATCTACATAAAGTAGAATTTGACTACCTCGGTGGGTAAATCCTGCCAGGTTGCTAGCCATTTCTTATGCAAAAATTGTTGGGCTCTCAGAATATCCCTGTGGTAGTCGAGTATATGTATACCTTTTACCCTGAAATGTAAATGCAAACCAATATTGACTATCAGGATGTATAGGTATTGAAAAGAAAGCATTGCTAATATCTACTACAGAGAAATACTTCTGTTGCGGTTCTAAATCATTTAACAAGGTATGTGGGTCTGGCACCGTAGGTGCTCTAGGTATTACTGCATTATTTACAGCTTGTAAATCTTGTACCATCCGCCATTCCCCATTTGCTTTTTTAACAGGAAATAGGGGTGTATTACATGGTGAATCAGGAGATTCTACCAGTACACCTTCTTTGAGTAATGCTGCTATTATAGGCTTAATTCCTATTTCTGCATCCTTTCTCAAAGGGTATTGTCTTTTCTGTGGTCTAAAAGCTGACTTTGGGGTAATTGTAACTGGTCCTGCTGTTCAAATAAGTCCTACATCTGACTTGCCTGTTGACCACAGAGTTGATGGAATTTCACACAAGGCCTTTTCTTCTTCTTCTAATAAAAATGCTAATCAGCTGTCCTCGCTAAATTGCAAGTGTACAGCTGGATGTGTCTGTGTCAACCAATTCAGTTTTTGTTTTTGTATCCCTTGTTCTGACAGTTCTAAATCAGTCTGTTTCTCCCATCTTGTTACTTTTTCTCCTAAGTCTGCCCATTTAACACTTTTGTTCTTTGTCAGGCTGACATGTGGCAACCAATTTGATCTATACAATGCAAGGAATTCTTGAGGTAATGAACAGCTAACTACACTGTTCCCCTCAGTATCCCAGTACAAAGTATGCAAAACCAATCTAGTTGCACGATTTCTAAACAGTTCTTGCTCATACTCTCTATCAGGTCCTGGTGTGGTGCAGTAATATAGAGTACAGTGTAACAAATGCTGTTGATCAGTGTCAAGGGAGGTGGCTTTACTGATGGCTACGTTCATCAGCTCCTTGGTCACTGCCCCTGGACCAGTCGTGACTAGGTCCTGGCTGTACCAATAAAAGGCTTCACCCTCCGATCACACTACAAAGGTATCCATTTGTCTCTGTGCCTCCATACCTTGTACAGTTGGAACTACTGCTATGCCAAATATCTGCATAAGGTCCCTGCCCAGTAGGTTTACTGGACACTTTGCAGAAACAACTATTTTACTTCTCTGGGTCCTATCTGAAACAGGGTCGGTTATTGCTATATCATGGGAGAGTGGCTCCCTGTATAGCTGTCCATTTGCTGCTTTTACTAATATATAATCAGGTGATTCGGAATGTTCTGGTAACTTGGAGGGGTGTATCAAAGTCCGTGACGCTCCTCAGTCACACAGCAATTTGACTTCCCTTCCCTCCACCAGAAGTGTCACTTCTGGTTTTGTATCTGCTAGGTAGAGCTCCGGGCTCAACAATGCTAAATCTAAAATTTCATTTCCATTTTTGTCTAAGTCAATTTGTACTTCCTCTACTCCTTCTACTAAATTGGCATTTGTCTTTTCTATTCTAGCTGTTACTGGTGATTCCTGACTTTCATATGATGCATCCTCACTATCATATAGTCAGTCCTCATCCCCTTTATCTTCTGTAATTACCTTCTTGTTTTGCCTACAATCCCTTGCTAGATGCCCTTTTTTCCCGCATTTGAAGCATTCACCTCTCTTTTTCCTCTCTTCAAAATGTTCTGATCGTTTGTCAGACTGATTGTTTCCCTGGGCATTCTTCTTGCCCTTTTTACCTGACTGTAATACAAATACTTCAGCTCCGTCTTCAGCAGTGAAGACTTTCCTTCTTTTCTTTTTACTATTAAAATGTCTCTCAGCATGTCTAGCGTATTCGAGTAAGGCTTGTAGCCTCCCTGTTCGATGATCTATCATATGCTTTGTAATTAAGCTACTAATAGGTGCAATGCAACCTTTCAAAAACCCATTTTTTAATTGTTGTTCATACGGGGAATCAGTTGTTTGGTTCTCAGGAACCGACATACCGCTATGATTATTAAAGCATTCTAATAATCTAGCATAATATCCATCTATTGTCTCATTTTCCTGTTGTATGCATTGATTAATGCAAGTCCAGTCTGCTCTAGGTTTCCATTTCTCAGAGATTCTGTCTGTCAGACCTTTCACTCTGTTGTCTAACTCTGCGTCACTATGTGGGAGTGGCCTAAGTTCTGCATTACGAGGATTCCAGGTGCCACAAATCATGTGCCAATCTGGACCTATAATTTGTCTTACTACTTTTTCTACTTCTTCCCCATTCAAGTGGTAACTTAACCTCATGCCTTGTAAATCTTCTAAAAATTTTGTAAAATTAACTTTCGGATGGGAGATTCCCTCAGTAGCCTTCCGGGTATCTTCCGGTGTCTATGGTCTATATACTAAGAGTGTTGGATCCTGCCCTTCCTGTCCTGCCTGAGGATTTGGAACTTCTATAAGTGGGCATATTTCTTCCTCACTCTCATCCTGTAGATTCCTCTCTATCTGGTATGATTCTGTGTCCCTATGTGTTTTACGTGTTCGAGACCTAGTCTCAATAGGATCTCTAACAAATGGTTGTGGTCTTAGTGAAACTTCAGGATAACGCGGAGGCGGACCAGCCTGTCCACTCGCTTCATATCCTGAAAAGGGTAAGGGGGGTAAGGAGGAGGAGGAGGAGCTGTAGCTATTACCAAGTTATTATCCTCTTTGTCTAAAAATAATGTTTTTGAATTTTTAAGCTTCTGTTCCCTACGATTTGCTTCCTCAATCCACCTGTGTGCTTGAGGTATGCCTAGTTGGCGTTGCTTTTTTGCCTGACCTCCTGCATCAGATTTAAGCTGTTTAAGTTTAACTAGTGTAAGTTTATCTAGTTTACCATCAAATTCATATTTGTTAACCCATTTCGTATAATACCTAACATTATCAGCACGCTGTAATTGCATGTATTTTGCGTCTTCGGTTAGGGGCGGATCTCGCAAGGTTTTAGTGCACTGATTACCTATGTTAAAGAAAATGTTACGTAACCCTTTTTTTTATCACGTGATGTCAATTTCTTAGTTCCTGTTTACAGTTTATCTAGAATAACTGTCTACCTTATTCTGTTACCCTGATCTATGAAAAAATATACAGTACTTCCTTTTGTCCCTGATCTGCAAAAACAAATCTTGACAACAATATACTGTAACCTAGTCCCTGAGCTAAAACAGAAAAAAGGCAAATTCTTCCTACCTGAGCCTCCTGGTCTTGAAAATGGTCAAATTCCGCTCTTCGGCCACAGATCAGAAAGTGGCCAGCCTCTTTACACACGACAATTCAGTCGGAGGTCTTTTCACTCGAGAAGAACCATTTTGGTAACTTCTCCTGCGCAGTATTTGACCACCGATACACTCTGATCTGCAGCTTACCAAGGGAATTCCGTCTCGAAAGGACCAAACTGTTAAATAAAAAATCAGAATTCAATACACAGGAGGTTCAGATTCAAAAGTTTACTAGTGTACACCAGGAGGCAAAAAACCATACAAGTACAGAATTTTGTCTGACATGATGCAGGAAGTACAGAATATTTTATAGTGTTTACATTCAAGTTATGCCCACCTTACTGACGTGGTTAGTCACAAGGCATCTACATCACTTTTACTAACAGTATTCTATTCATCTAATAATGCTGATGCAGTACATTTAAAAAAAACTTTTCCTTTAGATACAATACGGCCCTGCTATCCAGCTGGCCAGTCATAATGTCTTTCTGTAAAGTTACTTCTTAAAAGTCTCATATCAGTTTGAATACAATAGCAGATTCAGACTTTAAATTCACCTCTTTGTTCACTGTTTCACTTTCCCACCAGTTGTGTTTTTATCTTGCAGGGACAAGTTACTACATCAGGAAAGGAAGATTTAATTATTTACAAGGACACGTTATCTTATCAGGAAGGAGCGGAAGATTTGCACATTTTAATTTCCTGACCCAGCAGATAATCACTTATGAAAAGCATAACATTAAGCTTGCTGATCTGGCAGCTGCCAGGGTCAGAGGTCAAAGGACACTGCAGTTTCAGAAGCTACTTGCATTTACACAGATGTTTATCCCTTCTGTTATATGATTAATAGAATAAAATGCATTATAAACTACCCTGCTTTTAAACTAGCATTTCACATATATTTAAATACATATTTTTCTAACAAGGGGTCCTAGGACTGAGCCCTGGGGGACGCCACTTGTAACCGGTTAAGAGTCGGACGTAGAGCCTGCAACTGTCACCATGTGGGTTCTATCCATGAGCCAGTTGGCAACCCATCTTGTGACGTAGGGATTTATGTTCAAGCTGGTGAGCTTGTCTATAATACCAGAATGGGGAATGGTGTTGAAAACCTTTGCGAGGTCTAGGTAGGCTGTGTGGACCTCCTTTCCCTCGTCTAATGCCTTGGTAACCATCTCAAAGAAGTCCACTAGGTTTAGGAGGCATGATCTGCCCTTAACAAAGCCAAACTGGGTAGGGTCCAAGGTTTGGAGGTTCCCAATGTCTCTGTTAATGAGTTCCATGATGATGCATTCCATAGCCTTGCAGACCAGGCTAGTCAGGCTTATAGGGCAATAGTTCCCAGGGTCCGTTGTGGCTCCACCTTTGTGGAGTGCGATAACTGTTGCTGTGTGCCACTCTGTGGGTATGTAGCCTGTAGAGAGGCTGAGTTTGAACAGTGTGTTTAGGTGAGGGGTTAGTTAATTTTGGAGCTCTTGTAAGACACAGCCTGGGACACCGTCTGGTCCCATTGAAGCTGTGTTTTTGGCTTTGGATAGGGCTATTTTAACCTGTGTGTCAGTGATTGATGGGGCCCTACATTCTTCTGGTATGGTTATGGGCCCTTTAGGGGGTGAAGTTTGCACTAAACCTGTCTGCCAGAATGTTGGCAATATCAGTCAGTTCAGTGTATTTTGTGCCATTCTGCACTAACTCAGAGCAGATCTGAGAATTTCCACTTAGG
The DNA here is from genome assembly GCF_019279795.1 of Protopterus annectens. Lineage (NCBI taxonomy): Eukaryota > Metazoa > Chordata > Ceratodontiformes > Protopteridae > Protopterus > Protopterus annectens. The sequence continues at coordinate 1,755,503,861 of NC_056743.1, forward strand.
TTCTAGACATAGCTAAAGAATGCTTTGTGGTTATCTTTGGAGTCATTGGCAATTTTTCTTTCGAAACTAGCCTTGGATGATTTAATGAGGGATCGTAGTTTCTTGCTGATACAGATCAGGGATGTCTTTCCTTCTTGGGATTTTACTCTTTTCTGTACTAGTTTCCTCCTTCTGTTGTATAGCTCGTTTATGGCAGGGGTTCACCAGACTGGTTTCCTTTTCTTGGAGGAGTGAGTCTTTGTTTTACTTGGGATATTATGATCCATGCATTCCTGCAGATGCTCATAGAGTGCCGTTGTAAAGGTTTCAGCAGCTTAGACAGCATTGTCCTTTAGCATGGGGGATGTGAACCTTTCCACCTTGGTCTAAAGTAACGTGAAGTTTGCTTTTGAAAAAATTTTCATGGTGGTTTCCTTGATTGGGGGTGGGGGCGGAATGTGGATATCCAGAGTGATTAGTCTATGGTTTGATCTAACCAGCGAGGGGTTGACCTCCGGTGTGGAACACCTGTCGCCCATGTTGGTGATGACCAGGTCCAATATGTTGTTCCCTCTGGTGGGGGTGTTGACCAATTGATCCAGGGCATTTGAGTTTATAAATTCTAGGAAGCGCTGGGCAAGGGAGTTAGTACTTGAGTAGTTCTCCCAGTTTATGTTTGGGTAATTGAAATCACCCAGTATTAGGGTGTTTGGTAGGACCTTCATATTTCCCAGTGTCTCCAGAAATGCGGAATGGGGGTCCTGGGCCATGGTGGGTGATCTGTAGCAAGCTACAATTTGGATTGCAGTTTTGCCCATTGTTAGTTGCACATGGATGATCTCTGATGCATTGTACTGCGCCACTAACCTGGAGGTGTGTGTATCCTTGATGAATACGGATACACCCCCGCCTTTTGTGTTTTGGTCCTGTTTCTGTGGCCAAAAGGTATGGTATGAGTTATAGCCTAGTAGTGCTGGGGTGCTCTCAGGAGGCTTAAACCAGGTTTATGTTACTGCACAGATGTTCTCCATATTGAGGTGTGCCTCGAGTGCGTGCATTTTGATGTTTAGACGTCCGGCGAAGAGTAGCATTACCCTCAGTTTTTGGTTACTTGTGCTATTTATGGTGGTGTGTTTGTCTTTTGAGCCTTTCCTAAAAAAGGCACTATGGGGGGGGTGACAAGAGCCTTGGCCAGTATTCAAAAGCCTAAGGCTGACAGGTGCAAGCCATCTCTTGCGAAGCAACGTGGCTTGTCGAGCATGTCATCCCAGGTGGACAGATACTGGATCCCCTTTGAATGAGAAACTTAGCCAATTGTTGAAATTGATAATTTTTTCTTTATACTGTGCCATCATTCTTGGTGAGGACAGGATGCTAATCAGGGTCAAGGTCATACCGGCCTGGGCTACATGATCAGAGAGCTCTTCCATGTCTCTTTTCATGTAGTCCAGGGAGGTACATCTCAGGTCATTCACACCAACATGGACAATGACAGAGCTGTATTTGTACTTTTTCTGGAGTGACCTGAGTGCTTGTTTTATGTGGCGGATCCTGGCACCCAACAGGCAGCTAACTATAACCTTCTTCTTGTCCAGCCTAGTTAGTGGGACATCAGTGTGCCTGAATATAGAGTCGCCTATTACTAGAGTGTTGGGTATGTTATTTTTCGTTAAGGGCTGGGATTGCTTGGCACACTGATTATGTAAAGTATGTGTTTCATGGTTGGTGATGGGGTGTGGAGTTTGCTTGGAGGTCTCTGTTGCATTTGCAGATTTTTATTTAGAGCCTCTGAGTATGTTTTCATGTATTCATGTGTGTTATTTGCCGGTGCTGGTTTATTAGGTCTTTGTGAGACTTATAGTGTGTTGCAGGTATTGCCCTTCTCCTCTTGACTGTCAGTTCCAGTCTTGGGTTGAGTTTAGCTGTATAATTGCATCTCTCACATATATTAGTGTTTGGTGGTAGGAGGAGAGGGTTGTCTGTGTACATGAGGCAGTTGTAACATTGCCACAAAATGCCTAGATTCACCAATTGGGCTGGAGAGTACACCAGAAACTGCCCTTTGGACATGCCTGAATAGGTAGAGTAAGCAGTTTTTCTGATTGGCTGGTGGGGACGAATACAGAGCCTTGTCCTTCTGGACAGTATGGGGCGGTCTAGTGCTAGGGTTAATTAGTGCTTGCTATGAGTTTTAAGCAAGTGCTTGACTGTCAAATGAATGGTTTGAGTGCTAAAGTTGAAGGTTTGTCTAGTTCAAAGGGAAAAAAGAGTCGACTTTGTGGAGCCGAGAATAGTTTAACTCTAGCTAAACGGCACTGTCCGGTGCGCAAAACTGTACAAATGCGGTTTTTATAGCAGGGAAGTGAAAGAGATAGAAATTAGCTCAAAATGGCCGATAAACTACTAACTTCTGGGCTGAAACCACTCCTCCAGGGACAGATAGGCTGCTCAAAGCTCTCCTCTCTCACAGGTGAACAGAGAAATTTCCTTCTATCCAAATAAGGTATGGGCAACACAGAAACTTGTAACACAGCCCTGAATTCAACAATAACCTAAAAACTGGACTATACTAGTTCAGAAAGGCATGAAAAAGTATATATATTTTCTTTTGTTTTTTTTTTTTTTGTTTTTTTTTTAGAAAATAGAGCAGATACAATCAAAATTAGCTCAAAATGGCCAATAAACTACTAACTTCTGGGCTGAAACCACTCAGCTGGCAAGATTCTGCTCCAGCATTCCACGCAAAAAGCCTGGAAGACAGATGTCTTTTCTTTTCTTTGGGCAGGTATGTTCCTATATGTTTTCCAGTCTTTCCATTGAAATCCAGGGTACTTCTAAAGATTCAGAAGAATTCCCCCAAGATTATTAAGGTGACTCCCTTCTAACCCAGGCAACAGTGATTCTTCCTTCTTGTGGAAATGGCCAAGGGCAATTACCACAACTTTTCTCACAGACTGGATCTATTCACATAAGATCAGAGGTCTTTGTTACACCCATACCCCAATCAACAAACTGCCTGTATGATAGGGTCTTAATTCTCTTTAGGCACCTGTTTACTGAGGATGTGCAGCAGGTAGTAATTGAGGCAAAAAAGCCTGCTACTAAAAAATAATGTATTAGCAAATGGAAAAGGTTTTCTAGCTGGTGCCAGCAACATAATCAGCACCCATTCAGGGCTACTTGCTCTTTGATTTTACAATACTTGTGTGAGCTACTATCCTATGGCCTTTCTTACTCCTCCATCATGGTTCATTTGTCAGCTATTTCAGCATGTCTGCCCATGGGTCCTCCTGTTTCAATGCATTCTCATGTTAACATGTTTTTGAAATGGGTTTAGCAAAAGTGGCCTCCAAGAAAGTTTGTGACCCCCTCCTTGGGACATTCATTTTGTGTTAGACAAGCTAATATTTTCTCCATTTAAACCAATTCATCTGGTGGATTTGAGGTTCTTAACATTGAAAACAGTTCTGCTGATTGCTCTGACCTCTGCAGGAAGGGTAGCTGAGTTGGAAGTTCTAATGGTGAGTCAACCAATTTTCCACCGAGAGAGGGTTTCTTTGAGAACTAATCCTTTTATGCCTAAAGTGCAGGGTTTACTTTAAGCCAAACTATCCATCTGCTCATTTTCTATCCTTAACCTACAATGAGGGAGAAAGGATACTCCATATCTTGGATGTCAACAAAATACTTGTCATCTTTTGCTGCCACATTTATACCCGATTTTAAAAACTACCACTGTTTTTTTTTTGGGGGGGGTTGCTATTAATTTTCTTTAAATGTGAATGTCCTGCTCGCTACTCTTTGTTCTATGTATTATTATTTTACTCTTGTATGTAATTAATGTGGAGCTTTTCTCCTTGTGCCTCCATTGAAAATAGGCTCTTTACAGGCCCAGTGGACTTTCCTGGTTAACAAATGCAATAAATAAATAAATAAACAATAAATAAACAGACAACCTGGATAGTATCATGACAGAAGTACATCTTTCAGATCTTTGGATCAGTTGTTCATTTCTTTTGAAGGTAAGAAGGAGGGACAACCTATCCCAAAGCAGACTATTTCCAGGTGGTTGTCTAAAGCAATTACCTTTATACTCTCAATAATAAAACTGTTCCAGGCAGGGTCATGGCCCGCTCTACCAGGGCCTTGGCTTTATGTATGGCTTTTTGGAAAGGGTTGGATTGTAGAAGTATTTTAGAAGCTGCTACTTGGTCCTCAGTACATACTGTCAGGGGTGTAGCTAGGATTTTCAAATTTGTACTGACAGCTCTCAAACTGCTACCCCCCTCCCCAGCCAAGCTACGGCCTTTCTCGTAATTCACGGTTCGCCCTTTTAGTGTCGATGAAGAGGCATTCGCTGTAATGCCTCTTCAGTAATCTAATATAAATTCACTCAAACTCGGTTCCCTGAATTGAAAATTAATCTGAAATGTCAGTTCTTTGAAAAATGCAGCATGGTAGTTGGGGTAGAGACTTTATGCTTTTGTTTTCTGTAACCAAGGTACAGGTTTTGAGCTTGAGTAAATTACTAACCACCTGCTACCACTAACTAGGATGTTTCATTCACACACACAGGCCTACCTACCTCTTAGTGCAAGAAATATGGACAAATTCTAAAATAAACAGGGACAGATATTAAATAATGTTCTCGTGAACTTAGAAAGTTGCTAGAATAACAGGATTTGTGCTAGTTTGAATTTTTCTAAAGGACATGAAGTCTGAAGCTCAAATGTCTGTCATTATTTAGCAACTTCAGCCTTCAATGATTTTCTAGAAAATCACAAAATTTATGAGGAGCAGACAAAAAATATGGGGCAAAATTCTGGACATTCTGCAAAATGTGGACAGTTGAGAGGTATGCTACCTACCACACACACACACACAAAACCTCTCAACCTCTTATAGCAACAAACTCATAAATAAAACTGAGGCAAAGGCCCAAAAATAAGGACATTTTTTTTAAATATTGCTCTTATAAACTTAGAAAAATAATAGAATAGTAGTAGGTCTTGCATCAGTACGAATTTTCTGAAAGGTATGAAATCTGAAACTGAAATGTCTGCATTATTTTCTAACTTCAGTCTTTAACAATTTGCCACTAATTTGCCAGAAAACTGCAATTTTATGAAAAACGGACCAAAAATGTGATACAAAAATATAAAATTGCCAGACAATACAGCTGGGAACCTGTCAAAGGAGGGACACCATTTTAATATGAGCACAGTTAACTTAGAACAGCTGACAAAATTAGAGAATCTACATGCATTTCTGAAATAAAAGTAATGTATAACTCTGATCATTACAGTTATTTGTAAAAGTAAAGTAAACCCTCTATGTTTTCTTCCAAAATTGCTATTTTGCGGAGGGATCATTAAGGGAAGAGCAACATTTTGAGCCAAAATCAGGGACAGTTGAGGTTTGGCTACGCCTAATTCTATAAAGCAATTTGCATGTACCTCTCAACCTGTTAATGCAATAAATCTGGACAAGGCCAAATATATTGAGGGAACATATAAACAGTACTAAAAATTGCTCTTGTATAAACTGGGACAGTTGATAGAACAGGTCTTATTTTAGCATGCATTTTTCTGAAGGTTATAAAGTTTGAAACTAGTGTGTCATTATTTAGTGACTTAATTCCTAAATCATTTTTCAGAAAACCACAAATTGAGGAACAAACCAAAAATAAGAAGCAAAAAATCTATTCATTCTTTGAAAATCTGGACAGTTGGGAGGTATAGTTCAGCTGGGGCTGTCTATGTTTGCCACCCTTCCCCCTCACAAAACCATGGTCGAATGGAGCCTCCCCCTGCAGCCATTCCAATGATCCATTACTTTGCTATTTCACTCCATTTACCATAAACACTAATGTCCATACTGATTTACTTCTATGATGATTTGAACTTCATTTGAAAGTTTTATTTTGCATTTTACAACACAAACACTAAGACATCTGCTAAACAAACTTGGCATTAAAACTTCTCTGCCCTTGAAACTCATTCATTGAAACAACATTAAAACCCACATTCAAAGAAAAATACATTTTACCCGTGGCAGATAAAAATTAATTCTGGGCTGCTTTTAAATCATAGGCCCCTTGCATATGAAACATACATGTGCTCTTTGATACACCTTCCTATTGCTTTGAACATTTTTCCAGTAAACAATGAAACAAAACTGCCCAATTCAGAACATTTCCATCATAAAAGTCTAGTCAAACTTTTACAGTCCACCATTATCAGTAAATAATATGCACAATCTCTGAAGTAGTAAAAAGTCATCTAAATAATTCCACGTTAAATAAATCTAAGTAATGAAGAGGTTGCTGCTAGCAATCACCTTTATATTTCATGACTTCACCGAAAAATAAAGTGTCTGATGCCCTGAGGAATAAATTGCCTAAATTACATTAATAATAAGCTAGTAATATTGCAATAGGAAATGGATGGCAAACTGATAACAGGCTCATAGTTAGTGTCTTAACTTTCAGTACAGCAGCATTCACCCCTTATGGGAGTAGAACCAACAACCTTCTGCATTAAAAGCAAGTTCACAACATTTTGTGCTACTAGCAATGTGAGCTGATTTAGCATAATCAGCACTAAACTTCTCTTCCCCTGCAGCTCTCAGCTCCTTGTAAAATCTACAATACTCAACTACATCTCAACTTCGCAGCACAAGAAGTCTGGAAAAAGCCAAATTTATTGGGGTGGGTCAAAAGGGCAAAAAACAGGAACACATTAAACATTGCTTGTATAATCTTGGAAAGATGCTAGAATAAAATGCTGTGTTACCATCATACATTTTACTGCCAAGGTCACTGTGCAAAATAATCAGAACAACATACCACTATGCCAAATCACCTGCTTTGTGAAAGAGAGGAAGACTGAAACTTAAATGGCTATCATTTAATGAATTCAGTTCTCACCATAGCTGTCATTCTCTTGGCACAAAACACCTGGACAAACCCAGTAATGAGGGAATACAGCCCTCAAACATATTCAGTGAATTCAGTTCTTGCTATAGCTGTCAACCTTAGCACAAAAAACCTGGACAAAGCCAATAACAGGGTATTACAGTCCCAAAAATAAGGACAAATTTCAAATAGTCATAAACTTAAAAATATTGCTATAAAAAAGGTTGTGTTAGTATATATTTATTGCTAGAACAAAAAGTTGTTTTACTATGTCACAAACACAGGGATAAGATGCAGACTCCACACAGAAGGCACCCCAGCCAAGAATCAAACCAGAAAACCTATAGCTGTGAGGCAACAATACTGCCACTGCACCATCAAATATGTAAGGAAGTAAACATTCAGAAACCTGAAGTCTGAAATTTAAATGCCTGTCAATTTGTTAATCAGGACAGTCTGACTTAGAACAAAAAACAATTTTCAGCAGAGGCCCAGGAAAAAATAATGCAGACATGTCTTTGTATAACATGGGAGGACACAAAAGCAAACCCACACAAACACATGGAGAAGATACTGACCCCCCCCCACAAAGAAGGCACCCCAGCCACGAACCAAACCCAAGAACCTATAGCTGTGAGGCATCAATGCTACGTTGCTACCACTGCACCATCAAATTTCAAGCATTGCAATATTTAAAAAACACATATATGATACATATATTGATCAGATCAAATATGAGGCAAAAATCTGCAATTTTTTTTAAAATGGTGGTGGATAGGGAATTCAGGTCTTTAACACCTGCATACAAGGTACAGGGTTCAAGCCTGAGTATTCCCTACCACACCATCATGAGTAATCACCAGTACATCCTACCTGGGGCATTTACACACACACACACACACACACACACACACACACACACACACCAACCCTTGGTTCTCCTAATGTCCTTGACCCGCTCGTACATCCAAAAGTAATGCTTGCATCCACGACCCGCTCGTACATCCAAAAGTAATGCTTGAATCCAACCTTGCAGGTGAAGCTGCTTCAATCTCCTGCTCGTGTACATAATGCTTGAAAACGGCCGGAAATACATGTGCAGTGAGCTGCTGACGTCATCGTGCGAAAAAGTGAAGCTTTAAAAAGCTACCCCCTTCTAAATAATTTGTACTGAAATCAGTACAGTGCGTATGCCTCCCGACGTCCCTGCATACTGTTGCAAAGCAGTACAAGCTTGATTCCTTCTATAGGTCTTGGTCAGCCTTTACTAGGAACATTCTCTTTGAGATCCTGGACCCGTCTCCTTCCACCTCCCAAATTTAGTAAGCTGGGGTAATCTAACCATATAGCTAAGGCTATTGCACCAGTGATTAATGACCAAGATGTACTACTTATCTATAAACCCAGGACAAGAATGGGAAGCAACCTGTATAGCTACCATCCTACCATTGCATGGAATAAGCTTCCACTTCAAATTAGATTATTAAATCAAGCTAAACAATTCAAAGCTACTGCCAAGGAACATTTAAAAACACTCTGGTCCTGCCACTGTACTCACCACCATAAACTGTTCCCCCCACCCTGCTCACTATTTGAACATCTGTCCTTACTTTTAACTTCTACTCTGAAACAGTTCTCAACTCTTCCATTCCTCTTGGCCTGACTACCTGTAATAACTCTATTTCTTCAGCATAACCTCTCTACCCACATACCTCCTTTAAATCATCTTCTGAAAGTAGCCTATGTATGCACTGAAGACATACTTAGGCTGTAAGAATGTCTTTATCTCACAATGACTGCATTACTAATTTACTTGCAAATTATTGATAACTATGTAATGTTGTAAATACCAGCTGAAATATCTCTGTCATCCCATTTTATCAGTCCTCTGTAATTGCTTTACTGTATGATATTATGAATGTTTTTTTTGCTGCATTGTATAATGTTGTCTGGAGCTTTTCTCCCCGGGCCTCCACTGAAAAAGGGCTATTTACAGCTCAGTCGAACTACTCCCGGTCAACAAATGTAAATAAATAAATAAAATGCAATCAGTTGTGAGGGACTTGGGCGCCTAAGTTGATAGCAAACCCTTTTGACCACCATATTGCCTCCATTGCACAGAAAACTTTCTACATGACCCACCTCATTAGAAAGGGTATCACATCCAGGGACAAGGTGGTCATAACATCCCTGTATTCTTCCTTTATAAGACCCATAATTGAGTACAACGCCCCTGTCGGCATGTACCTCACAAAGCTAATGCAGCAGCTAGAGAGACCACCGAGGTTCCATACCAGGAGAATCCAGTGTCTCAGACATCTGCCCTACACAGGCTAAAAGCCCTGTCCCTCAGCTCAGTCTCATACAGACTTCTTAGAGGTGACCTCTTTCTGGCATACAAAGCAATCTCAAACCCCTCCTTGATGGGACTGCTGCATATGTGCAAGTCAAGCTCCACTCGAGTAACCTGCATGCGTGACCTCAGTCTGGTCTGTGACATCAATAGGACTTGTTGGTAGGACAGACATGTGCCCCATAGACTCCCCCTTCTGTGGAATAGACTCCCCTCTCCATGTCAAGCAGAGTACCTCATTAACCCTTTTTAAGCACAACCTGGATAACTGGATAGGGAACAGAAAATACACTAACTAATAACCAAAACCAACAAATCACAAAGCAGCAACCACCAACCAGGAGAAGAATATCCAAAACCAACAAGCTGGAACCACGTTGTGTCAGAGTACCAAACCGATTTTATTGCAAAAAACAGAATTTAACCTAGGTTTTGTCTCAATGTAAAGACTTCCTCAGAACAAATTACACAAATACAACACTCCCTTATATATCCACCCTCTCCCAATGAATCCATTAATTGGATAATTACATATACACAATTCATTACAAACACAATATGTAACTGGTTTAAAAATGTGTTATAAAATTTTTTAAAAATACTGAATACTATATAAAATAGAATATAATACATTTCATTTTATATGTTTGATTAGTTTTAAATGTTTTTAAAATGTTTTTTAAAAAGATTTATTAACATCTGTTTAAAAACAACAACTAACAAGCTATTCTTTGTGACTTCATCCTAAAATGTGCTTCAACTTTAGTATTGGAGCTATGCTAATACTGTCATTAATACCAGGAAAATTCGTGGCGTCTAGTCTTAACTGCCACTTCATTTCACAAATATCCAAATGCACATCAAGAATATTTCCTCGATTGTCCTTATTAATCTGTTGTATTACACAGAACTAAAAATTATGTCCAGGATATTGCCCTGTATGTTTGTCCAATGCATTCGTGGTTTTCATGTGTTTGATATCCAATATGTGTTCACTTACCCTTTCTCTAAGGCATCTGCAAGTTTTCCCAATATAAAATGCGGGACACTGAGTACATTTTGCCAAATATACCACGTTCTTACTACAACAATTAAAATGTCCTCTAATACCTATATAGGTTCCCACAACACTAATTTTATACCCAGCAGTCATGATATACTTGCACAAGCTACATCTACCACATTTAAAATTACCCAACTGTCAACTAATACTGGAAGTATTATCATAGGCTCCCCTTTCAAATAAATCCTTAAATGATTTATCTTTCCTAAATACATATTTTGGGGCCATCCCCATCTTCATCTCAACATTATTATCTAACTTTAATAAACCCCAATTTTTTTCTGATTAATATGTGTAATTACTTCCGTATCATAATTATAAGTGGTTACAAAATATAATTGCTCATTTCTTTCCTTCCTGGAATTTTTCCTATTACCCAGTTGTAAACTACCTTCTTGTATCTCCGATGAATTCCACTTTAATATAGCTTCATAAATACCACTTTCTCTTTATAAATCATTTCATCCCTAATGGGCGTACATAATGCAACTGGATACCCCTTCTAATGAACATATTCATTATGAAATCGAATTCATTAATGAATTCCTGATGTTCATTAACCATTCTAGCAGCCCTCACCATTTGACCTTTAACGATAGATTTTTTTTCTGATAGTCAGGGTGCCAGCTTTGATAATCAAGATAAGAATTAGAAAAGGTGGCCTTCCTATGAATCCCAGATATTAAACACCTCATATTTCTATCCACTTTCAAATTTACATCTAAATAAGACAGTTCTGTGATACTATATTCATGACTGAATTTGAGGAACACTGCTGTATTGTTAATATATTCCACAAATGCCTTTAATCTCTCTAAACTACCTTCCCAAACTATAAAAATGTCATCCAAAAACGTGTATATTGCTTTAGATGTATATTATATTCACTGGGAAAAACATATTCCTGCTCCCAAAATGACATTACATAGTTTGCATAAATGGCGGCACTAGCTGCCCCCATTGCAACTACTATAACCTGCTTATAAAAATGACCTTCAAAATACAAAAAGTTATTACATAACACAATCTCCATGAGCATCACGTATACATTAATGTGGTCCTGGTCAAACATACCTGTTTTGACTAATTGATTTTCCAACCATTCCAATCCCACCACATTAGGAATAACTGAAAACAGGTTGCAAACATCTATAGTGAGCAGGATGGTATCCTCTGTAATTTTAATCCTATTTAACTTGTGTAAAAGGTGCCAAGAATCTTTTGTAATATAATCAAATTTGGTCAACCCTCTCTGCAACTGGTGGTCCAGATATTTACTTATAAAACATGTCTTACTACATTTACCATCTGCGATTGGCCTGAACCTAATATTATTTAAACCTTTATGCAGTTTGGGTATGTCAAAAATGTTACTAACCATAGGATGATCATTTTCATGTAATTATAATCAATTTCATTAATTTGCCCCTGAAATAATAAATCATCAGTCAACAAATCTATTTTTGAATAAGCAACATGGATTTCATTTAAACTACTTTCCTCATATGCATCCTCTGCCAACATATTCAGCATGTGATCAATATAATCATTTTTATCCATGACAACAACCCCATTACCTTTGTCTGGTTTCATTAAAAGTATCTCTATCTTTCACCAGATCCATTAATAAACACTCCTCATTGTTGGTCATGTTACTACAATGATCCTTGTTCCTACTTTTTTCATAATGTTCCCTTATGTAAATTTTGCATGCCCTTTCAAACAAAGTTACCATATAGTTGGCAGGTGGATTAAATTTACTAGGTTTCTTCAAAATGTTAACAGGTTGGTTAGTATAATCAGTAAACCACATCCTAATATTCATTTTCTGAACTAACATTTTTAAATCCACTAACATTTCAGTCAACATACCACTCCTGCCTGGTACAAACATAAATCCCTTAGACAGTAATTCAGCATATTCAACCCCAAATTCTTTTTTGGAATAATTATACACTTTATAATTACCATGCACATTAGAAATCACAACAGGGTTACTAAACATTTCAAAATAACTTGTCCCTTGTATTGCATCAATAAGTCTGGTCAAGTAAGTAATATTGTTTATATCCCCACAGTCATTTTTGTTGACTAAATCCACAACATTGCCATTATTAAGTTCTTCACGTGTCCTGTAATAGTTATTTAAAGCTGCTGCTCCATTAACACTCATGTTCACATTTGGACTAACGCTATTGTTTACTGGCGAAATACCGTTCTGTGTATTTTGTGTCTCACCCACTTGCAAACTTGAGTTACATAAATGTGTTTGGTCTAAAAATATCTGACTGTTACTGTTTAAGCCCAATGATGAATCATGAACTTCGTATACAATTACTTGCAGTAACGAGTCCCCAAACACAACTACCTCCATGTTGTCTGGTGATTGTTGTGCATTTTCTGCTGATAATTCCACTTTTTTGGCTGGGCTCCTTGTTCCACATACAATTCGTTCTCTTCTCTCCTCGTTTGCTGACCATTCTGTCCTCTGTTGCGTAACTTCTCGGAACACCTGCGTCTTCCTTCTAAAGGGTGTTCCGCTTGCCTTTGGTTATAATTGTTTCGTTGATGTCACTTTTTGTTCACGTCGCTCACCATAGTTAGTTGACTCCATGTGGTTACTATGGTTACCTCCCGATAAGGGATACACCTTGTTACTACCATACTCTTCAGTATCCCTTGTTATTTTATGTAATTTCCTTTGAAAGATAGTGTGACAACTATTGTCAGTACTATCCAACATATTCCTATAATTAGTTTGATAATGTCCAACATTTAAGTCATTTAATATCACCTCATTTTCACGTTCTAATTCATTCATTTGCTGTGCTATCACTTGATCATTATATTTCATCATGATTCTCATTAGAGCTGTACCTGTGCGATCAAACAACTGATGTACTTCATTCAACATTTCACTATTTCCCTCTATTCCATTAGGGTACCTCCATAGCCGCAAACCTTGTGGCATCAACCCTAACTCTATGTTTCTCTGTAAATAGACATTTTCCAATTGTAATTTTTTCATACCAAACAACTTTTTTTTTCAAACACTTTTATACGCTCTGTTAATGCCATATTGATTCTGACATTAATAGTCTCTTTGTTGCTCGTATCAATATGAAAGTTAAAATTGTTATTTTTCCATTGCACTTTATCAACGTCTATAACCTTGTCCATAGTAGACTTACCCCCAGCAAGGGCGTGCATTCCAGCATTAATATTTGATTCATCCAAGACAGGACCAGGGGCTTGAGAATTGGGAGTGGGCTGAGTTAAGGGAAAATCCAGACTTCCGAACAAATTGTTGGCAGCCAAAGTCTGTTGTCTGTCCATTAGAGATTTAATCTGTGATGTATGCTCCATCAATTGTTGGTTGATTTTTTGTAACAGTTCCGTTGTGTCAGAATTGGAATCCGTGTTCTCCATGTCAATATGTAACTGGTTTAAAAATGTGTTATAAATTTTTTTTTAAATATTTATAACACATTTTTAAACCAGTTACATATTGTGTTTGTAATGAATTGTGTATATGTAATTATCCAATTAATGGATTAATTGGGAGAGGGTGGATATATAAGGGAGTGTTGTATTTGTGTAATTTGTTCTGAGGAAGTCTTTACATTGAGACGAAACCTAGGTTAACTTCTGTTTTTTGGAATAAAACAGAAAATACACTCCTGGGATTTCAACTGTGTCCCTGCTGGACAGGGGCATCAGTTGCTGACTTGTTGGAACATAGGCTAAATTATTGGCTAGGCTTGTAAGGGCCTCAGGACCAATAGCCTAGTAACTTCCTATGATCCTATGATCCTATAAATAAATAGATAAACGTAGTACAGTTATGCAAGTAAACTTACTATAATAGCAGATGTTCAGTTGATCTCTGCTTCCTCCCTTCATCCCCTTGTTTTTGGTGTGTTGTTTATACTAGGGTATGGACATTTTTTCTTTTTGTTGTTCCTAGCATTGGCCTTTCAGGGCTCAGCCTCCCTGTCTCTGTTGGCATCAAAGTTCTGAAGGGCTTGGACCCCAAATTTGTCTTTTTAGTCAGCTCTGCTTTAGCTGACTGATTGCTTGGCTGTGTGGTCAGTGCCCTGAAGCTTTTGAAGCTGGCTGGCTGTTATATCCTATGCAGGATATAACCCATATAGAACATTTACTATTATGGTAAGTTTACTTACATAACTGTACTTTTGGAGCTCTCTTTTCGTATGGAGTTATTCTTAAGCTTCTGAGAGTTAGAGCACACGGAGCGTGCCTTTTAGCTTTAAAAAGCTGTCTGGTGGCAGTGGGGTAGGACCCAAAATAGCTTACGTTACTACAACAGTGATTTAATGTTGAACAAGTCTTTTATATTCTTTGTGCTGTTTTCTCTTCAAATGATGGAAGATGTTTGAAATTCCTATCCTTTAATATCAGCCTTTTACTAGTTGTGGCTGGCTAAAATTCCAACTTCAAGAACCCTGAAATGAAAGTATGGTCATCTAGATACCCAGAAAGAAAAATATCAGGGATCAAAGTACATCTTTCTCACCAGCAGTGGTATTAATTTTGCAGCAGTGCCAGCATTTAGTAGAACTTAAAATATTACATTTGCTATAAAAAAATAGGGTGTATTGTACTGCATGCAGAATTTTATGCTGAATAGTCATATCTGTTAAGGAAATGTGATATTTATTTAATGACCTAAACAAAATGTCCCACTTAACTTTAAATCCCTTGATGCCAAACTATACCATCTAATTTGCATCACTACTTTATATACCACTGAGTATAAAAAATAGCTTTTCTAATTTCAAATTTTTTTATGGAAAATCATGTAACTGTTACATTTTTGACAGTGACAGGTTTAAGTTGCAATATTTTTAGCATATGCCATTATAGCCTTAGATAAGAACGAGCAAAAAATTGCATTATGAAGGCCTGCATCTTTATTTCTCTTTGTATGTCAAAGGTGTGTGTGTGTGTGTGTATCTATATATATATATAAATATATATATATATATATATATATATATATATATATAGGATCTATATATTGAAATAGGGTTCCTATTATGTTGTCGAATCCTTGAAACTTCGAACCTGAGAACATCAAACTTAGATGTTTGAAGTTTCAAGAATTCAAACGTAGAAAAATAAAAAAATACAAAACTTAAAACCTACTCGGACCTTTCCCTTTAGCGTACTGTAATGAGATCTTGGAGTTGGTATATTTAAAGAGTGGGGGTGTGGGGGGCGCAGGGGGGGCTTGTCCCCTTGCTTGCAATACTTTATTCTTTGTTTTTAGTTTTTTTTTACCATTATCGAAGTTCTGACACTTCGAACATA
The DNA here is from genome assembly GCF_019279795.1 of Protopterus annectens. Taxonomy (NCBI): domain Eukaryota; kingdom Metazoa; phylum Chordata; order Ceratodontiformes; family Protopteridae; genus Protopterus; species Protopterus annectens. The sequence goes on from NC_056743.1 coordinate 1,755,519,506, forward strand.
AGGGTTCGATCTTATGGTGTTCGAAGTTTCAGAAGTTCGATAACGTAATAGGAACCCATTGAAACATCAAGTATCACTAATTCCACTCCCCAGTGTCACCTTACTAATGGGTGCTAACCCTAACCCTAATGCTGTACCTTCCCCCAACCCTAACCCTTATGCTGTACCTTCCCCCAACCCCAACCTTGCAACTTACCTTAATTAAAACCTTCCTGTAACACTGCCATTACACAAGGCACATTCACAGACATAAACATACAACAACACTGCATCTATCCTCTTACTTAAACCTGACTCTAACCCTAAAATACACACCCTTGCCCATATACATACAAACCTATCCCCGACCCTAACCCTAACTCTCATAGACACACACAAACAATCTTATACCCTCCAGTCTCACTCACCTTTCTCGATGAAACATTCCATCTGATGTTGTAAATCTTTATTCATTCCTTACTGTTAGGACTTCGGTTCCGTCCTCGGAACCGATACGGCCGTTACCAAGCTCGCACCAGCCAAAAACTCTCAGCTAAGACCTACCCATAATGCCCCTCTCATAGTCTCTACAGATCTCGTTTGCCACATTCCTCATCAGACGTATCAAGCCTTCTCTCTCAAGCTAAGTGTAGTGTTTTTTTTAGTCAGTTTTCACTAAATTTCATCTTTTTGTCTGTAAACTCATACTTTTTTCTATATCCTACCTTCTACCTTTGGTAGTTCCTTTTACACCATCGTTGGTACTGTCCGTCTCCCCTACCTTTCTAAATACCATTGTTGGTACTCCTCACTTTTCTATCTGCTTATAAAAAAAAAAAAACATTTTCTCTCTAACCTTACTGTTGTTGTTTTTGGTTGTTTACCTTGTCGCATGAGAGTAGTGTGTTTTTTTATTACTGACAAAGCTCAACTGGGATTTAAACAGTGTGATAAGTGCGGGCGTAAGATGCCAAACTCAGATGGTTGAGCTCTTGGTGCATTTATTGTTTGGGCATTGACCACATCAATGCTTCGTGCGATATTTGTTCCAGCTTCAGCAACTGGACTTTAGCTGAGCATAAGAACAAGCTGATTCTGAAGGGTATGATGAAAACTCCCTTCTCGGAGGATCTTTCTGGGGTGGAGATCTCACCACCTCCTAAGACTAGGAAACAAAAAGAGAAATGGAATCACTCGGTTCCTACATCTCAGTCCTCCTTGGAACCGAGTCGACACTGTGCTTCTCTCGTGCCTTCGGCACAGACAACTTCAGCACCAGGCTCTATGTCTTCCCCCTCAGTACCGCCCTTAATTTTGACTCCAACCACTGTACCAGCTTTGGCACCATCCTTGGTGATGACCTTGTTCTTGACACAGGCTCCGACTACTGTACCTGCATCAGCACCATCCCCAGCCATGGTGCCAATGTCTTATATGACCCCACAGACACTGACACCGTCAGTTCCAAAGGTTGAACACCTTCCCAGAACCAGATATTTTCCCACTTATGACCCCTTTTTGTGACACCAGTTTAGTCCTTTTCTTGAGAGACTTGACTCTTCTTCAGCAGCCTCCTTCAGATCCACCAGGAGTCTTTAAGAACAAGATGTAGTGAGGGTTGTGGACCAGGGTTTGGCAGCTAGAGGATTGCCCACCCTTGCTAGACTTTCCTTCCCTCTTGGAATGGAAGCTTTCATGGCATATTCACTTGTATATCCTCCTCTGGCCTCTTCTCAGGCCACAGAGACCTTGGAACCAGTGACCACCCAGGTGCATTCTATCTCAGCTCTGACAGCGGAAGTCCCCCTGTTGGCACCGATTATTTTTGGTGCTATGGCTCCATTGGAACTGGCACACTCTCGGAGCAGTGATTGGGCTGTCGGCACCATGGCTCTTAGTTCAGTGCTTATTTGTTCGCCGGCACCGTCTACAGACATGGTTCCCCCGGCAGCTACCGGTCCTCTCGGAGCTCCTCACCTGATGGTGGGCTCCTCAGGGTGGGGTGTGAACCCTGTTCTGAGGCTGTCCTTCTCAGTTCTGGTCTCCCATCCCTCCTTGGGCGGGCCTACTTTCCAGTTGATGGAGAGGGTCCTTGCCTCAACAGGCTCACAGTTGGCACCACTGGCATTGACACCAGAACCCCCTCTAGCATGCAGCTGTCCCAACCCCCTACTCTGGGATCCCGAGCATGGGAGCCACAAGACCTTTCCTTGAAGGGAACCCTTTCTCCTGAGTCCTCCTTTGGAGATCCCACTGGGGAGCCACTGAGGAAGAAACGGTGCAAGAGGAAGCACCTTGATTCCCCTGAGAAATCCATCACAGTGGAAACCGATTGCAATGAGGGAGAAGGGTCCCCACTGTCTCCCCGGAAGATGTCTCATTTGGAGACATTCTTGAGATCTTCAAGCAGATGGGAGAGTGGAAGTTCTCTAACCCTTCTTCGAGGGAATCCATTTTCTTGCAGGCCTTCCGTGCTCAGCCATCTACTTCCTGGGTGACCCCACCTGTGGATGAGCTTATTAAACTGATTGTGCAGCATGCCTGGAAGGCCCCGGACAACACAGAATCTGTCCCCTGGAGGTCAGATAAAATTTTATCCACCACTGAAGACCTGCCCAATTGGTCCAAGCAGTTAGTAGTTGATTCCATGGTCATGGCGGCGGCCACCAAGAGGGAACTGGCAGAAGACAGTTCCACTGTTCATTCCCCGAACATGGAGTCTTGGGCTCTGGACAGACTGTGAAGCAGACCTACACTTCAGCCACCTTTGCAATTCAATCACTGAACTATCTGGCATACTTTACTCACCTCCAAAGATACCTAATCTCAGAAATGTCTGCCTCTTTGGTGGGGTACTGCCTGATGAGGTGCATGACACTGTCACCTCTCAGCTGGCTGTCCTGGAATCTATCTCAAACTCCTTGATGCACTTGATCTCTCACACCACCGAGGGGGCAGCTTGAGCAGCCGCATCAGGCATCGTCATGAGATGGCAGGCTTACATGCATTTGTGTGATTTTGCGGACCCCTTTACATCTTCCTTTGTCAATGCACCTGTTGATGAATCTTCTCTTTTTGGTCCCAAAGTAAGAGACACACTATCACGTAGTGAAAAAAATGGAAAGACCTTGTCTGCTGTGAGCATACATTTTCAACCCCCAGAGATCCTATTCCAGTAACCAGAGGGGAGGAAAACTGTGGTTCAAGAAGTCCCAAGGATCTTTTCATGACACTGATGGTGAGCAATCCCCCTGGGGCAGAGGAGGCAACTCATCTGGAAGACACCCCTTTTGGGGCAGAGGGGGTTGGCGCAATCAGGGCACTAGAGGTTCCTTCTCCGGCTGACCCTACCAGCGCTTCTGAACAGCGGCCCGATTGCTTTCCTCTGGAAGCAGTCAGGGGTCAATTTTCCCTGCACCTACAGGCCTGGCAACTCATAACAACAGATGCATGGGTGCAGAGAATAATATCCAGAGGCTATCATATCCCATTCAATCTTACTCCTAGACCCATCAAACTAATCCCCGATGTTCCACCCAGTCAGAGGGAGGTAGCAGCCTTAGAAATCAAAAAGCTGCTAAGAAAAAGAGTCATCCAGCCAGTCCCACCAGACCAGAGAGAGTCCAGGTTTTACTTGAGGTTCTTTTCAGTGCCAAAAAAGACAGGGGACTGGAGAACAATCCTGGATCTCAGCTTACTAAACAAATTCATAAAACCTCAAAAATTCCAGATGGTCACGATACAGTCCATCCTCCCCTTTCTAGGGAAGGACAACTGGATGTGCTATCTAGACCTCCAGGACGCGTATTACCACATAAAGATGAAGAAACCCTCCCAGAGATTACTCCGCTTCCAGCTGGGAGCCAATCACTACCATTTCAAGGTACTGCCCTTTGGTCTCTCGACAGCCCCCAATGTTCACCAAATGTATGACAGTCGTAGTAGCTCATCTCCGACTACAAGGATTCCAGGTGTTTCCATATTTAGACGATTGGCTCCTTACCGCCACCACCAGGAATCTTCTCATTCACAGCCTGTCTTACACTGAAGGCCTTGCTCTTCACTTAGGTATCACAATCAGCATGGAGAAATCTCAAATGTCCCCAACAAAAGCACTTGAATTTATTGGAGCGATCTGCGACACAACAACCTGTTAAACTTCCCTTCATCCTCACAGGCTCTCAGAAATAAGAAGTCAGATTCAAGTCCTCCTCCCACAGACATTTGTACCAGCATGCCTTGTACTACAGCTATTGGGGTCTGTGGCAGCAACCATTACCTTAGTTCCACTGGCAAGGTTGCACACGAGACTAGAACAGTGGCTCCTTTCATCACAATGGTCGATCTTAACCCATCCACTTGATCACATTATATGCCTTACAAACCTTTACAAGAAAGAAATGCTTTGGTGGATGAAGCCAGAATCAAATCTTTGGTGTCGACCATTCTGCCTTCCCCAGCCCAGGGCCATGGTAACCATGGATGCTTCCCTACTAGGGTGGGGTGGGCATTTCCAGGGAATGACAGTCCAAGGCATCCAGTCCCCCATGGAGGCCAATTTGCACATAAATGTCCTGGAACTGAGGGCAGTTCTCTTAGCATTGCAATCGTTCCACACATCCCTTCCTTCCGGGACCATTGCAATTCAGACAACATGTCAGTCTTCTGGTATATCAACAAACAAGGTGGAACTAGGTCTTACCCCCAGGAAGTCATGTGAATTTGGCACTGAGCGATGCCTTCCAACCACTTTCTTATAGCAATGCACATTCCTGGGAGTTCCAACCTTATTGTGGACAATCTGAGCAGGAACATTCTGATGCCTCATGAGTGGTCCCTCATTCCTATAATAGCAGATCAGATCTTCCGCCATTGGGGCAGGCCTTGCTGCAACGTTTGCTTCCCCCCTAAACAACAAATGCAGAAGCTACTTTGCCCTGATCCCCCCTCAGGGGGAGTCACCGAGGGTTGCACTGATGCACGATTGGCCCCCACATTTCCCCTCATCCCAAAAGTCCTCCAGAAAACTCAAAGGTTGAGAAGCAAAGTGATCCTCATTGCCCCTTATTGGCCCCGTCAAGTCTGGTTCCCTTTCCTACAGCCTCATCTGATTCACAGCCCATGGATCCTGGATCAATCCCAAGGTCTGCAATCTTACCCTCAAGGACTGATTCACCCCAATCTCCACAGCCTCAACCTCACAGCTTGGTTTCTCCACTTCCGATGATTGCCAGGCTACCTGATATTTCATCTCCTGAGATTCTTCTGGCTTCACACAAATCTTCCTCCAGGAAAATGTATTCTAGTAAGTGGGCTAGGTTCTCTACATGGGCCATATATCATGACATAGACCCCTTCTCCATGCCTATTCAGAAGATCCTACAATACCTGACTACCCTATTACATGCAGCAGCTTCAGCATCGACAATTGCTGTGCATTTAGCGACTATCACAAATTTTCACAATGGATTTGATAATTCTTCTGTTATGTCACACCAACTGTGCAAAACCTTTTTGAAGGGAGTATTACGTGTTAAAGCTTCTGTCAAGACCCCTATAGAGCCTTGGGACTTAACATTGGTGCTTCAGTCATTAACAAGTCCTCATTTTGAACCTTCTAATTCATATGATATGAAATTTTTGTCTTGGAAGACTCTACTTCTAGTTGCCCTTACCTCAGCAAGAAGAGTATCTGAGTTAAGGCCTTGAGTGTCAAGAGACCTTACTTGATTTTTCATAGGGAAAAAGTGTCCCTACGTACTGACCCTTTCTTTTTGCCCAAGGTCATTTCTGGGTTTTCAGTTAACCAATCTATTGACCTACTGGTCTTCTTCCCTCACCATTCAAATAGAGGGGAATACCTCTAGCATGCTCTCAATGTTCATAGGCAACTTTGTTTCTACTTGGACAGAACTAAATCTTTCAGAAAAATGGATCAATTGTTTGTGGCCTTTGCAGGATCGAGATTGGGTAGGCCTGCCTCCAAAATGACCTTATCTTCTTGTCTTAGAAACGCCATTACCTTCATCTACCATCAGAACAAAGTGTTTTTACCTTCCAGAATAAAGGCTCATTCGACTAGATTGATGGCTACTTCAGTAGCTTTTCATTCCAAGCCTCTATGGATGATATCTGTGCAGCAACCACTTGGGCAAAACCCCATACCTTCATCACTCATTACAAATTGGATTTGGCCTCCAGGGGACGATCATCTTTTGGTTCTATAGTTCTCAGGAATGTCCTTCCTTAGGGCCACCCAGGACTCAAGTAACTGGGGACTCGGTCCTAACAGTAAGGAATAAATAAAGATTTACATCAGATAAAGAAGTTATGTCTTACCATAACATTCCATCTGTGTTGTAGATCTTTATTCATTCATTACTTCCCGCCCTCCTTCCCCCTGCCTGGACTCCTGGTGGACTTTAGGATTTCCTTAGTTAAGGTATTTGCTCAGATAGAGCCTCCTACTGTCTCTTTTATTACTTCTATACTATAGGGGTGGGCAAACTCGATCGGAAGAGACTATGAGAGGGGCATTGTGGGTAGGTCTTAGCTGAGAGTTTTTGGCTGGCACGAGCTTAGTAATGTCCGTGTTGGTTCCGAGGATGGAACCAAAGTCCTAACAGTAATGATATTATGATATCCCTAAGAAAAAGTGTGTATATGTTAAATCCATATATTTTAGGAAAGCTAGCATATTTAAGAGGTGAGTACATGTTTCCAAGCTGTATGGAAAATAAATTACTGGGTATCTTTTTTGGTTTTCTGTGAAGAACAAGGTAGAATCCAGTCAAAATAAGGATAGTTTACAAAGCGAAAGAAAAGGCAGGTTAAATTTAATAACTCCAGTTGTCTTCTTAGCATCAATAAATTTATTTTGGGTGTTAAAAAGTGTCTGAAAAAATACAATACTAGCAATTGTTTTATTTAAAAAGTATAAAGGTAAGTGGATGGGTGAGCACAAGAAAAGGAAAAGAAAAACAAAAGGTTTGGAAAAGAAGGAATATGAAAGTAAAATAAAGACATGGAGAATTGATATAAATGAAGTAGAGATGGAAAGTAAAGAATGGTATAAAACAATAATGAAAGCAAACTATTATGTTGATCCTTGGGAAAACATGGGCGGAAGGGGGGGTGAATACAAGAAAGGAAAAGGCAGGAAAGATTTGATTATGTTTTGACGCAAATAATTTTCTGTGGCATTTATTATAGTAGCATGAAATTAAAATATGAAATGATAACACACAGACTGTAAAATAGCTGTAATACTGAAGAGACATTGCAACATTGTTTTTGGATTGTAAGAAAAATTAAGTTTTTGAACATCAATCAAAGATGTTTATGACTGGAAAGTATTTAAAAACACTGATTTGGACACAGTGTTGTATAGGAACTATAAGGTTGGAAGTGAAAAAGAAATTGAAAAAATAAGAGTAAAATTTTATTTGGTGCTGTTTGGTGTTGATGGAATAGAAGACTTGAAGAATTGCCATATAACAAAGGAAAAATGATGAGGAAGTAATATGTGATATAAAGAAATGGTTATAGTGAAAGGATGGTGGGATGAAATGGGTTTTACATGTATTTAGGAAGACACGTGTGAAGTGTTTTATGATGTAAAGTATAAATATAATGAATGTGTAAATAATGGAAGAAAGATGGAAAAGTCTTTATTAATAAAAGCATATCCTACTCATTTTGATATGTGCAGTGGAATCTTTTTTATCCACCTGAGCTACCACACACAGGAGTGCAGCACCTCCCTTATGCTGTACTTCAGTGTCAGCACTTGAATCACCTAGAGTGGGAATGGGTACACTAGACAATCTCGAAGTACTGAAATATTGAGTTTCAGTACTTCGAGACTGAATAGCCGAAATTGCAGTTACATGAAACTGCACTATGTCAAATGCGGCAATGTCGAATCCGCTATCGTGGTGTCATGTCTGTGATGTGTGGTGCGGTTTGTGGCTTTATCTGGGGTTTCAGGTAAGTGGTGTTTGTGTAAGGGTACTGGGTAGGGATTTTAGTGTGTGTGAGTATGTGTAGTGGTGTTTTTTGTGTGTTTGTGTGTTTAGTGCGACCTCTGAGTTAGTATATATAAGTAGGGGGTGTGGGGAGCACAGCTCCTCACATGGGGTGTGCAGGGGAGCTTGCCCCCCTGCTTATGGGTAGGGTAGGTGTGTTTGTGTGTTATGTTGTGTTTGTGTGTGTTGTTTTATTTGTTTTAGTGTAGTTAGGTAAGTGTATGTGTGTGTGTGTGTGTGTGTGTGTGTGTGTGTGTGTATGGTCGCAATTGTTCTATTCACGGTTTTGGGTGTTCGGGTATGTGGGTTTTCGACTATTCAGTCTCAAAATACTGAAATTCGACATTTCAGTATTTTGAGATTGTGTAGTGAATCCGTGGGAATAGAACCCACAGATTCTGCAGCAAAGGTGAGTGTGCTACCTGTTGACACTGATACACCACACACACACACACACACACACACACACACACACACACACACACACACACACACACACACACTGCAATTGGGATTAGAACTTTCAGAAGAGTATGACATGTAGGGTAGACAAATTTTGGTATATAATTGTCTTAGCTCAGTTATTGACTGATACAGAACATTATTCTCTTAGAAGTGGACTGAGTGACCAGTAAATATTCCATATTTAACAGGCATCCATTTATAAGATTTGCCTAATATGGACATTTTCTGGAGAATCTATATATTGAATTTGTTAATCTTTTAAATGCAATTAATTTAGTATATAGATCAATACATGGTAAAACAATGCCATAATAATTCATAGGTTTATTTAATATCTTCCATGAGATGCTGTGAGAACCCCACACCGACACTTTACTGATTGCCTTTTCAGCCCTTTTATCCAGCCTTTTCCATACATCAACATGTACTGTAAGTTAAACTTAGAGAAGAAAGTTAATGTGATGTTGTCCTATCTCGCCTTCATTCTTAACTGGTTGGGTTCGGAACCGATCCTCATATACATTATACAAAAGCTTGAAGTCTTCCACTAGCTCGTGGCTGTAAACCTATCCCATAATGCCCTAAGAAAGCTCCCCAGATCTCATCTGCCAGTAAACAAGATCGGGTGCTTCCATTCTAGCTCTGGCTAAGTGTAATTTTTCTTCCTTGTCTTTTTTTTTTTTTTTTTTTTTGGATAATTGTAGTTCAAAAATACATATACAGCTTTCTAGTGTTTATTACATACATTTAAACTAAGTTAGTGTGCTCGCTTCTCTTGGCTGTTTACCATTGTTTCTTTTTCTAGGCTTTTTTCCCTTTCCTAGCCTGGCTAAAATTTATATTTTCTAAGCCCATTTTTAGTTAGAGGGCTTCCTTTTAGTTTCTGCCTTGTACAGGCTTGTTTAAGTTAGAGAGCTCTGTAAACTTCAGGTATTTTTCCCTTAATTTGCCTGGCAAGCTCGTTTAAGTTAGAGGGCTGCCATTGGCCCATTTAACTTAGAAAGTCTTTTCTTCCCTTCCTATATTTTCCTTTATCTTAGGCAGATTCTTTTAGCTTAGAGAACTGCTTTTCCCTGCATAAATTGCAGTGCTTAGTTTATTCTTGTTTTGTTAGTTAAAAAAAATATATATATATTTTTTTCCTCTGGTAGTAATTAGCTATTATAGCTGTTGTTGTTCTTGACAGCCATAATGTCTAAAGACCCTAATGAAACTAAACCCTCTGGGTTCAAGAAATGTGAAAAGTGTAATCAAAAAATGTTGTTGACTTTTGGTCACACTGTTTGTGTATACTGCCTTGGAGCAGTCCATTTACAGGAATCGTGCCATCTGCCATTCATTCAGCCATAGAGTTTTGCTTGAGAGACAAAATAAGCTGATTTTGAGAGGTTTGGTGAAGACCCCCTTCACAGAGGCAGTTGAAGAAGGTCAGGGTACTTCAAAATTGTCAAAATCCCCATCTTCCTGATCCAAGAAGTCAGGAAAATGGTCATCATCTTCCAGTGCTCATTTGGAGCCATCAAAAAAATTGTCTAAAGTGTCATCTTTGGACCCAAAGACTGTTGGGCCCAAAAAAACCTACTACCTCAGCTCCTTCTGTAGTTTTGGTGCCAGTGGAGTTTCACCTATGGAACCAGCCCCCAGAATTGGAGCCGGTTTCTCCTACTTTGAGATCCACGTTGCTTCAGTCTGCTAGAACTTCTTCTACCTCCTCTCGATCCTCCAGGAGCCTTTCTGATGATGTGGATCATGTGGTGCGAAGGCTGTTAAGGACACTGGCACTGGCCAAACTGTTGTTGGCTCCAACCCAGAGGGATTCAGAACTGAACAAGACTACCCCTTCACCATCGATTCCTCCTTTGTTCCAATCTGGGACTTTGGAGCCGGAGTGTCTGGAACTGATTGTAGTGGAACCATCGAACCTGAGGCCTACACCATGATCTTCAGGCCCAACTACTACTCTGACATCCTCGGTTCCATCTAAACCCGAGGTGTCTAGGAGCCAAAGTTCTCCTGTTGGGTCTGAGGAGGAGAGTCAGCTCAGTTGTTGGATCCAAACTTGCCTCTCGGGGCTTCAGTGCAGGTGAGGTCCACTCCTACATCGACCTCAAAGCTAATCCCCTTGGTTCTGGGGATGCCTTCTGGATCAGGAGTGGGGGTCTTTCGAGGGGATGAGGACAGTGCTATCTCCACAGACATGTCCACTGTCAGGTCTTGACATTCTTCCCCAAAGGCACTGGTGTCTGTCTCAGCACCACTGCATCCACAGACACATGGAGACCCCAGGCCTCAGATTGCCCCAATGGCTGAACCCTTCTCTTCCAAAACTTCTCCAGAATACTCTTCTAAAGATGTCCCTCATAAGAGACTTTGCAAGAGGAAGCATTTAGACTCCCCAGAGGAGTCCATAACATCTGATACAGACCTTGATGAGTCAGAAGGGTCCTCACGGTCGCCCTCTGTGGATGTCTCTTTCACAGACATCCTGGAGATTCTTAAACACAGAAGCGGCTAGAAGTCCATCAACCCTTCTGAGGAAGAGTCTGTATACCTGAAGGCTTTTGGGACTTGCCCTTCCACTACTTGGGTGTCTCCGCCTTTTGATGAACTGATGGACTTAGTTTGCCAAAAGGCATGGGAGTCTCCAGACTCACTGCAGCCTATTCCCCAGAGGCCAAATAAATTCATAACATCCCCCACAGATAAGAGTTTTCTTACGAAAGGTGTCCCAGTAGATGCTATGGTGGTGGCAGCAGCCACCAAAAAGGAACTTTCAGAGATGTCCTCATCTGTCCATCCACCAAACAAGGAGCCTCATACGATGGACATACAGAAAGCGCACCTTTTCTTCAGCGACTTTTGCACTCAGGTCGCTGAATTATCTCAACCACTTTACCAGACTTCAGAGGGATCTCCTGAAAGAGCTACATGATACTCTCCATAGTTCAGTAGCTGAATGGGTATCAGAGAAGGTTTCCTCTCAGCCCTACACCTTAAACTCAGTGGCTAACTCCTCCATGAGACTCATTTCTTATGCAGCAGATAGAGCGAGTAGAGCAGCGGGTTCAGGAATTTCCCTAAGGAGACATTCCTGGATGTGCTTGTGTGACTTTGTGGAGCTCTTTAAATCTTTTTTTGTTAATGCCCCTTTTGATGGCTCGTCCTTGTTCAGATCAAAAGTCAAAGACACACTAACTAGGTGTGAGCAAGAAGGAAAAAGTCTCTGCCATAGAAGTACGTTTTTTCCCTACCTTCTAGATCTTACTCAAAAGGCCAAAAGGGAGGAAAAATATGGTTCCAAAAATCCCAGAGAGCTTTTCAGGACACACATGGTGATTCTTCCCCCATGGACAGAGGGGGAAGCTGGAATGGAAGATGTCGACCACATGGCAGAGGTGGTCCACAGAATTAGGGTGACAGGGAATCATTCCATGGTAAGCCCTTTCAATGCTCCTGAAAGGGGCCCCATAAGTCCATCTCTGGAGGCAGTTGGGGGTCATTTATCTTTGTATCCAGAAGCCTGGCTAAAAATAACGAAAGACAAGTGGGTAAAAAACATCATATCCAGGGGCTACTCTGTACCCTTTTCCTTCCCCGTTCCAAACATAAAGAACATCCCAAAAGTTCCACCCAGTCAAAGGGAACAGGCAACTCTAGAAATACAAATGTTTCTAGAAAAAGGAGTCATCCAAACAGTCCCTGCAGACCAAATAGGATCTTGAACTCACTCAAGGTTCTTTTTAGTTCCAAAGAAAAAAGGGGATGGGAGACCCAACCTAGATCTCAGCAGATTAAACATATCAGTAAAAAAAGCAAAGTTCTGGATGGTAACACTGCAGTCAATGCTCCCTTTTCTGGGGAGAGATGATTGGATGTGCTCTATAGACCTCCAGGATGTGTACTATCACATAAAAATGGATAGGCGATCCAGGAGTCATTTGCACTTTTGGCTGGGAGCCAGTCACTACCAGTTTCAAGCTCTGCCCTTTGGTCTCACTACAACCCCCAGAGTGTTCACCAAGTGTATGGTGGTGGTCACAGCTCCCTTGAGACGTCTAGGATTCCGAGTGTTTCCATACCTACACACTGGCTCATAACCACCACCCCCAAGCATCTACTAATAAAAGAAAGAGACACCACATTACAGCTCTGCTCTCACCTAGGAATCACAATAAATTACAAAAAAATCTGCCTTGTTGCCATCTCATTGTATTGTTTTTATAGGAACAGATCTAGATACAACAAAAATGATGGCAAAACTTCCCCTTGAAAGAGTTCAAGTTCTGCAGCACCAGGTCAACTTCCTACTTTCAAAGAAAAAAGTACAAGCAAGAACAGTCCTGAAAATCTTGCGGACCATGGCAGCAGCAATAATCTTGATTCCATTAGCACAATTGCATGTGAGAATCCTGCAGTGGCTACTCTTCACTCAGTGGTCCATGCAGGACCTACCCATGTTCCACCAAATTATGATAACAGAATCTTGCAAGAAAGACCTTCATTGGTGGCTTCACTCCACTCATGTGAGATTAGGTTGACCCTTTGTTCTTCCACAGTCTTTAGCCATGGTGACCACAGACACTTCCCAGGTTGGGGGGGCATTATCTGGGAAAGACAGTCCAAGAAACTTGGCAGAATCATGAGGCCCATTTGCACATCAATGTCCTAGAGATGAGGGGCAGTGCTTCTAGCATTGTAAGCATTCCAAGACTCTCTTCCACTAGGAACTGTTGCAATACAGACAGACAACATGTCAGTTGTGTGGTACATAAAGAAACAAGGAGGGACCAAGTCTTACTCCCTTTGCTGGGAGGCCCTCAGAGTATGGCAGTGGGTGACTTCCTCACAAAATTTTCTGATAGTAATGCACATCCTGGGGAAATCCAATGTGATAGCAGACAAACTCAGCAGAGCGATTCTGATGCCTCACGAGTTGTCCCTAAAACAAGAAGTTGCGGAGATGATTTTCCATAAATGGGGCCAGCCTTGCTGCAACCTTTTTGCCACATCCATGAATGCCAAATGCAGCAGCTATCTTGCCCTTATCACCCCTCCAGAGGAGTCACCACTTGTTCACGATTGGCCCTTGGGTCTCCTCTATGACTTTCCTCCCTTTCCGTTGATACCTAAAGTTCTTCAGAAAGCCAGTTCTTTGGGAAGAAATTTGATACTCATTGCCCCTTACTGGCCTCATCAGATCTGGTTCGCCTTCCTTTGGCCTCATCTTCAGCAGGAACCATGGATTCTGGACCCAGTTCCGGACCTTCTGATTCATGCATCAGGTATACTCCTCCCCTCCCTTCAATCCCTCAAATTGACAGCTTGGCTGCTCCGATTCCAAACATAGCCAGTCTCCCTAAACTCACCCCATCAGTAAAACATATTTTGATCTCATCTCATAAGACTTCAACGAGGAAGTTATATGCCAGTAAATGGAAGAGATTTTCTTCTTGGGTCTTCATTAACCTCATTGATCCCTTCTGTGCACCATACCTTCCATTCTTGAGGTCCTGGCAAAGCTATTTAATGAAGGTGCAGCTGCAGCTACTATTGAAGTTTAGTTAGCAGCGATATCTAACTTCCACATAGGTGAATTGGGGCCAAATGTGATGTCTCACAGACTTTGTAAGCCTTTTCTTAAAGGAACTGTTTTATTAAGACCACCCATTAAAGCCTCTCCAGCACCATGGGGCCGAAACTTTGTTTTATTCCATTTAATTCTTCCCCCTTTTGAACCTGCATCATTCTGTGATCTAAAGTTTCTAAATTGGAAGACAATCCTTTTGATAACCATCACTTCTGCTAGAAAAGTCTCAGAGCTACAGGCATTGTCAGTAAATCCCCCCTACATGCTTTTCCACAAAGACAGAGTATCCCTATGAACAAACCCATCCTTTCTACCCAAAGTTTGCTCAGAATCTAATTTGAACCAATCCATGGCCTCTTCAAGAGAAATCTTGATGAGTGGATGGGAAATAGAAAATTCACCCTGGGGATCACTACAGTGGCTCTACTCCACAGAGGCATTGGGAACTAAGGTCAGGTGGCACTGTGCCAGGGTAATCCTATGGGCTAGGCTTGTAAAGGCTCCAGGGCCATTAGCCTAGTACACATCTATGAAACTATGAACCATAGACCTACCAGTTTTTTTCCCCAACTGTGGCAACAAGGCAGAATATATCCTGCACCAACTAGATGTACGTAGGCAATTATGTTTTTACTTACATAGGACAAAGGATTTCAGAAAATCTAACCAATTATTTGTATCATTTTCAGACTACAAGAAAGGTGCCCTTGTATCAAAAGTCACAGTTTCAAAATGGCTATCAGATTGCATTACTTTTATTTACAATTCTCAAAACAAAGAACTTCCTGAAAAAGTAAAAGGTCATTCTACAAGAGCCATAGCAACCTCCTCTGCCTTTCGGGTGAGATTTCCAATTGATACCATTTGTGCTGCAGCAACATGGGCAAGACCTCATACCTTTATCACTCATTATAAAGTGGATTTGGCCTCCAGGAACAGGGCCTCTTTTGGGTCCACTGTTCTGAAGAATATTCTCCTGTGAGCCACCCAAGAAATATGGTGCTAGGGACGCTGTCCCAACCAGTTAAGAATGAAGGCAAGATAGGACAACATCACATAAAGAAGTTATGTACTCACCGTAACACTCCATATGTGTTGTCCATCTCATCTTCAATCTTATATCACACCCTCCTTCCCCCTACCTTTGGCTCCTGGAGGATAGAGCAGTCACAATTGGAAATAAAGGTCCTCCAACCTTCTTCAGTGCTCTATAAGTTTTTTATAGTTATTGGTATCTAGTGTTATATCAGCAAACAAGATCTGGGGAGCTTTCCTAGGGCATGATGGGATAGGGTTACAACTACGAGCTAGTGGAAGACCTCTAGCTTTTGTATAAGGCTCAGTCTGAAGCGAGGATCGGTTCCGAACCCAACCAGTTAAGAATGAAGGTGAGATGGACAGCACACATGGAACATTATGGTGAGTACATAACTTCTTTTTTTATTTTATTTATTTAACATTTGTTAACCGGGAAAGTCCAACTAGGACAGAGCCTATTTTCAGTGGAGACCCAGGGAGAAATGTTCCAGACACATGTCTTTAGAATGTGGGAGGAAACCAGAGCACACGGAGAAAATGCACGCAAATGCAGGGAGGACATGCAGACTCCATACAGAAGGCACCCCAGCTGAGAATCGAACCAGAGAACTTCTTGCTGTTGCACCAATGTGCTGTCCTATAATTATAAGCAAGAAGTAAGTTTTATTACCTTTACAGCCCATACTAACACAAATATTGGTGATTTTGACCATGTATACTTGCATACAGTCTCTGCCAGATCTTATGATAATTTATACAAATCAGATCTTCATTCATGATCTTAAAAATAAATCCCCTGAAATTTAAACTTTTGTACTATAGTTTGCTCAACAGCTGGATCTCATATTTCCCAGCAACTAGTAACAACTATTAAACCCTATTAAATATTCTACTTTTGTAAAGACTAACTTGAATCAACAACATTGTTTTGAGTAGTTACTCTTTAATAGTTAAATGGCATCCACATAAGATATTAACTCTGTTTACCAATTTTTATTCCCTCTAGAGTATTCATTAGTTTGTACTAAAGAGGATTTGTTGAAATGACAAAGCTGAAGACAGGGGCATCCTTGTCTGACCCCAGTATTTACAGGAAATAAAAAAAAGCAATAACCATTTATAAATACAAAAACTGTTTTAAAATGATACCGGTTATTTATCTGTATTACATATTGTTTAAGTAAATTATAAAATTGCAAAACTTTAAATAAAAGTTGTCAGTTTAACAAATCAAAGATTACAAGCAATTCACCCCACAAGTTATTTTATAAAAAGCTATAACTGCTTATTACATCATAATAGCATGTGCCATATACCTTCATGCACAAAGCTATATTGACACTGATTTACTGCTGTATATAAATTAATCAACTAAATCTTAATAGGAAGCATTTTCTAAAATTTTGTAATCAGAATTTAATATTGATATTGGCTGGAAATGTATACTGACACCAGATTTCCATTCATCCCATATTTGGACCAATTTGGCTTCCATCATTAACTGCAGAATCAATACCCCTGAATTATCGTAAGACTGGAAATTTATGTTATTAAAGTTCTGAATTTTCTGCACATATTATATATATATTTCCAGGTGGAAACCTCTTGTGCCTGCAACTTTGCCTGTCATAAAAGTTCTGGCTGGATCTAATAAAGTGGCTTTTATGAAGGTTCTAAATGAGGCATTTAACACTGGTGAGAATACTTCCTAGCCAGTCATATATCTCTATATCCTATTAAGCTGTAGTATATCAATAATGATGATATTCAGAAATATAAATGCCCAACCTTTCATCAGAACTTATTAACTGAACAGCTTTATTCTTCATTTACGATATATAATTTATTGGTTTAACTGTTGAATTTGGTTCAATAAAGTTTCCACTTTGATCAGCCAATACTAATCTATTACACTTGACTAGTATTTGATATAGTCTGTCCAACTATTCTAACATTTATTTTGTTCTAATAGCTCCTTCCAGAGCTTTGCACATCAAAAAGTCAACTCTAAGTTACTACAACACTTTTTCTATGTTCTGATCCATTACCGTTATTGTTTAAGCAATACCATTCACTTTCTGATGTAGTCATTTCCTTAAAGTACTATATAATAAATGTTTTCACGATTCTTAAAAACTGTCATCGAGACAGGTTGATTAATATTTTATATAATAAAAGGTAATATTTCTTCTTTATCTTGAGACACTACATTTTTTGTCATTGAAGCTATAGGGATGCATCTGCTTTTTCCAATAATATACACCTCTAACTTTAAAATGCCATTGTAATAGGTGAGCCCAATGATCAGGAAAAAAGACAAACATAATATCTTCCTTCTGTCATTGGGGATATTAAAAACTCATACAAAACAAAATCAATTTTAGTGAAAAGTTATACTTGTGGTGGTAGATAGGTAAATGCCCTAATGTCAGGGTTTTCACCTTTTAAAAGTCTATAAGGCATTGTCTTTTATAAAAACACAATACTTGATTTATGCTTTTAATAAATTTTAAACCATTACATTTAATGAAAATGTCTCATATTTCAAATGACATTATATATACTTACTTATATAATTATTTTAGTTTGACTTTACATATGTCTTTCCAATAAGGGAGATAAATGAGGAAGTGCATATATCTTTCCAATAGGGGAGATAAACGGGGGAAGACAACACATGACAAACATGCACGCCAAAAGCAGACATTTAAAAAATAACAGATTTGTTCATGAAGCTTTGTCGAGTTGAAGTGTTCCCTACCCACTACTGATCTGCCTATCTATACTTCCTCAAAACATCATCACAATACACCTATATCAGTCAATTACTCCCAAGGCTTTTAATTCAGTGTCTATCTCTCATACAGATTGAAAGAAAATAACGTAACCTTTACAAAAACTTTATATGTCACTGGGACATCAAAGCATGATTTGACAGTTTTTGTATTAAAACTCTGCTAAGGGTTACTTACCTTTTCTCCTTTGGGAAGTCCACAAAAATTTAATTCTCTACACTGTCCACTTTCACCCATCTTTTCGTACTACCAGCTGATGGCAAAGCATCCTCTTCCTTAGATAACACCTGTTTTGCTATTATGTTTCATAGTAATGATGTTTTGCTATTCAGAAAAAAATAACATACTGTATAAATGGAAATTTGGGTTTCTTCCAGTAAACCCCAATAATTTTGTTCACTTTCTAAATACACTGCTCTAAATTCAGTTGCTGGTTCCAACTTTTTGGGATGCCTAAAAATCCTACATATGACCTCCTTGATCTTATTCCCCAGACAGTTATATTCTGCCTTGCCTGATTTTGATCTGTTAACATTTCTTGTGAGTCATCTGTTCAGCTGGCCATATAGAAATCAGTGGGATTCATATTTCACAGACATTTGTTGCAACTCCATTTCAGTTTTCTGAGTTTTTTTTTTATGAATTCTAGTGAAACACACATAAATGCCAGATTACAAAGGCAACCATCACAAAAAAAACAGCAAATAACATTACACCTAAATAATGTCATAATTCGGTCTGGAAATAGCAATATTAAAATAAATGCAACATAAAAAAAACTTGGTGTCAAAAAGCCTGAACTGATCTTTCCCATCCCAAAAGATCAAGCACAATTTATCAAACCCAGCATTCTGAACTATGATTCCCATGACAAGGAAGAGGAAATTAAGGGAGTTTATTGTATAAAAGATTAACAATCTGATAAAAGCTATGAACCTTGGCCTAAGATTTTTTAATCTTATGCTTGGCAGCTCTATCACATTGTGCTTGTGGAATATGCTTACATATGCTAATATTATTGGAAGTGATACAGTCTGGAGTCCAGCGAATTCCTCCTCTCCATCCTTTTGTTATCAAGCTCTGAGCCCATCCAGAGAAGTACAAAACTATACGTTTTTTCAACTTGCACCTAACCATATTACATGCTGCAATCCCCAATAAACAAAGCACCAACCAGCACTGATTGGCATTATGAAATGTAGGTCTGCTATATGCTGTGCATATCCAGGGAATCCCAGAACATATGGATATTGCCTACCTGAGCCAGACACATTGCCAACACTTCCCACCTCATGTATTGGTCCCATACTATTGGAAGCACCTTTGATTTACCTAATCCCCTGAGACACTTCTGCCACATATATTTAGAAAACTCATCCTCCTCTAGAATTTATGAGGGATTAGCTTTTCCATTTCTGTGCCATACCTACTCTCATTTATCATGCCATAGAGGACACAACATGTGACACTGTAAACTTTCATTAACTTTTACCTCCTATCCTTTCTAAACTGTGCAGCCATTCCAAGTAGACCCCCCCCCCAAGAAACATTTGCAACACAGTCTTTTTCAGTTGCTCGTAAAACAATCAGTCCCTACCCAGAAGACTGGACTTCATCAAAATAACTTGCCAGTCCATAAAACATGAACATTTACCTTGTCTCCATAAGAGTAAGTCCTTCATCATTTTAGTACCTCTTTGAATCCAGCTGGTTCAATAGCAAGGGCTTTTGTACCCTTTCTGTTAAAGTTGTTTGCACTGGGCAGAAGACTTTGCTACGTGCTTTATCAGCAATTCTAATTTAATCAATTTCTTAGTAATAAATTGCAGCTGAGAAAGTATTTTTGATTATGTTGACTCAAACCTTCAACTTGCATTTCTGTATTATGGTCTGATTCCTCTGTACTTACCATTTTAAATCAAGCCTGATGTCCATAAACATTAAGGTGTCTAAAACATCCCAGATAACATCCAAAACAAAGAGTAAAAGGTCAAACAGACAAACCTTTCAAGAGCCATGAGCTAAAACATAGGTATGTTCTTAAGGTGCCATTTGCATATGTCCCATGGAATTCCACTATGGGAGGTTTAAGTTATAACACAGTGAAGATCCTAGCTTGGCTGTGTCTTTCTCCTACGTTTACTGAATGGTTTCTCTGTGTGGCCTTTTACTCTTTGGTTTAGATATTATTTTGGATATTTTTCAGACACCTTAATTTTTATGGACGTCAGGATTGGTTTTAATCTCTGTGTTTCTAAAGTAAATTAAACAATCCACTTATGTTGCCCTGATAAGGACAGAAAAAGGCCAAAACATGGTGTGTCTACAATGAGTGGGGTTTAGCTTTATTGTCCAGAACAAACCAGAAAGGCTCACAGTCATGGACATTCAGAGGCTATGAAGGTAAAAACAAGTATATTTTAAGGGCTCATTTGCATATATCCCATGGGTGTCCACTGTGTGAATTTTAAGGGATTATATTTAAATTTGCGGACGATACTTGGTGATTTAGTGATTGTTCTGAAACCCCATTAGTAAATCTAGCAGAAGGACAGCTAAAGGAGTAAAGATCAGATGGCTGAGTCCTGAAGTACAGCTCTACCAAGGGAAGCCTGAATTCTGTAACTGAAATCAGCACCATAAAGCTTGGCAGAGAGTCAAATGAGGGCCAAACAGCTGCTACACAAATGCTTGCATTGAGCACATTTTGAATTAAGCACTCTAATTATACATGGGTATTTATTACATCACTGAATGCTTAAAAAAGCAAATGGTGATTAATCGACCCTATGTAAGCGAAAGCTTACAATGTCGAACTGTCAGAACAGTGATTTTTTTTTTTTTTTATAAGGGAAAAAAATCACTGTTCCAACAAAAAAAAAAAAAAAAAAAAAGAAAACACTTTAAAACATTACATTAAGTTGGGGGCTTCACCCTCCACCCCCCCCTACTTAAATATACCAACTCCGAGACCGCACTACAGTGCTGAAAATGGCAAAGTAACAATGCAGCCATGCAAATTCTTTCCCAGGGAAAGAAAAGCCGCTTCAATATTTTGCCTTTTCAGTCTTTTATGTTTGACTAAGACACATTCGAAAGAATGCGTCTTCGGTCTTGTAATAGGAACCTGCATACATATCTCTAGTAGAATTGCCTTTGCAAGCAGTATTTTCCAATGGCTAGTGTGCTGCCTGATGCTGTGAAAGATTATACAAATAGCTGTCCAGTATGAAGAGTTTTGCTTGGGAACTGTCATCCCTTCTTTTCATATAAAACTTTCACTGAGTGTATGGATTCAGGGTGTAAAAGGCACCTTTCCTTGTCTGAATTCTACCACAGTAAAGAACAGAGAGAAATGAATGGATTGGTTAAGGACATTTTGAAAACTATTTTAAGAGAAATTGTGGGTTGGTCCTGAATAATACAAGGATTAGATACGTTTCCTATGCATAAGAACCACCAGCTGCAAGTAAAGTTTATAAAAGCCAGAGTAAGAATTTTCCATGGCATAAAGTTTAGTGTCACTAAACAAGCAAGATTAAATAGAGACTAGACATGCATGCCATTCATGAAATTTAAATTCCATGAAATATCAACGACAAGTTTTAAAGGTGAGTGGAGCTACAGCATTCATTTAGGAATTAGTTGATTAGCCATTGCTGGACAGCTGTCATGTCCACAGATAATGTCACAATAGGTCCAACTAGCTGTAGCATGAGCCTTGATAGTGATAACTGTGGCACTAATAATCCAAACACTGAGGTAGGTCAGGATGACCTATAAACTAATCAGCTAGCCTGGTATTGAGTATAGTTGTGGCCTAACAAATAACCTCTTTCAATTGGCAGAATAAGCCCGTCTGAGGGAAAGACTTGCAAGTGGATTTAATCACTTCTGATACCTCTGTTAGAAGGTACAGTGGAATAAGAGGCTTTACTGCATGAGTCAGGCCACAGGTAGAGCATTGGTTAGAATCAGTGTCTCCTGTATCACCAGGGACCTGGAAGCCTAAAGTCACATATTTCTCATTCTGGTGTTTCTTCTGTGAACATTGTGATGAGGCTAGGAATCATAGGAAGGTTTACAGGAATTTTTTTTGCTACCAGATGGAGAATGCATTCATTGTGAAATACCATTTACCATGCTGGACAGTGCAGAAAGGGAGGCACTGCATTTTCCTGACTGGTGAAAGGGCAGTAGTCTTGTCTCCAAAATACTCCATTTCCAGAAGAACCGATCCAAGTGTGCCTTCTGAATCTGCAGTTGCAGGAGTGGGCTGTGGAACAACCCAAGGACTCCATCAGCACATTTATTTTGCCTAGTATGTGAAATGTTAAATTCTGATGTGCTTTCTATGTCTAAGTACCAAATAATATTTCCCTTCTATGCAAGGGTACAACTATATACCCATTACTTGTTTAGAAACTACATAGCAAATCGGCTGTTTGGTAGAACTAAGAAATCTCTGGATGGAGCTTCATCTTTAAGGGCTTGAAACACTGCTCATACTTTCAAGTGCTTTATGAGAGCCTGCTTTCAAGTGGTCATCACTTAAACTGCGGAAAAGAAAAGAAGAACTGCACACTCCACCAGCAAAGCATTTGTCACTAGTCATTTGAAATCTTTGTGGACACTTAGATGATTTGTTTCTAGTTATCACACCTTGAAACTTTTCAATGAGTTGGGTCAGGATCAAAATTTGAAATATACAAACAGCAGAAAAGAACAACTATGAACTGGCAGACACAAGAACTAGATAATCTCATATAGTTGTTATGAGATATCATTGTATGTACCATGAATGGATCCACCTGTCTCTAACAACATAAGTTTCCTAGGAAACAGTACTGAACTATGTTTGATGGACAGGGCAAAGCCACTTAATGACTGATTAAGAAGGATCTACAGTGTTAGATGTGTTGTTATGGTGAGTACCTTTATAAACTTATCTGTGTAGCACATCCAGACATACACAAGCAATATCCTTCACAATAAAATTGAAGTCTGGTGTAGAAATCAAGGAATGGACAGCCCACAGCAAAGATTTGCTCTGTGTAGTAAAGAAAAATGAAGGGGTCCTGTGAGGTTAAATTAAAGCACCAGACTATTATTATGACAAAGAAATTAGTAAAAAATGTGAAAAGGACATAGGGAGGCCAACAGTGTTCACTGGAAAGACAGGTACTGAGAAGTATCATGAAGTAGTCTGAAACCTTTATAATACACTAAATCCTAATCAAGTTGATAAGCAAAGTGGCAAAATGTGGAATACACCACTGATAGTAACTGGCTAGCCTTGGATGATCTCCACATTTTTGACCTGGGGTATTATCAGTGCCTTACTCAAACCTATAATGCTGTTTTTTGTATACTTCTAACTCACATCCATGCTGCCTTACAGCGTCCAGAAGTTTTTTGGGTCTGGCTTCTTTAAGTAAGTGACTTACCAGTTCATAAAAGGCAGTATTAGAAAGGGCAAGGAGTTGTTTACAAAACAACACAAAGATTGTTAGTCTCAGATGTCCTGCAATGGAGAAATCAGTCGTTGCCACTTATTATTCATATTTACGTTCATATTTTCATAACTGAGAGACCTGTATTTTATTGATGTATATGGTGTGAAATACCAATGTGGCAACAGGGCAATTCACTGAAAATTCTGGTTTGTATCATACTATAATGGACATATTGCTAGTTGTTGTTAGTATTTATGAAAATACGCAATATTTCCATATGTACTTAATACTTAAAGAAACAAGTGATTTGAAACTGTTGCTTGACATTAGGTGAAACCTTAGATGTTGTTGAAGAAAACTGTCTTTGATATTTGCACTATAAGATGCACATCTTGAGAGACATCCAGTATTATTTGTACTGCTAATTATATGATTAAACCTATGTTTTTCTTTTCTTTCTTTTTTTTTGTAAATATCTCCATAAACATGCATATGTAGAGGAATTTCTTATTGTCATGATAAAGCTTATGTCTGTTTAAGAAAAATGTCCTAACAATACATGTCTAGGCTGTACAATTTTCAAGATATGAAAATGTGCTTGTGAAAGTTGAGAAAAAATATAATTCGGGCTTTTGTGTGCATTATAATACATTACATTCAAGAAAAATCTTGATGATTGGATGGGAGATAGGAAATTCACCCCGGGGATCACTTCTGTGGCTCTGCTCGACAGTGGCACAGGAAAATCATTTTCTTGGGTGGCGAAAGCCAGGGTACCTTTGGCTAGGCTTATATAGGCCCTAGGGCCAACAGCCTAATACCTACCTATGAACCTACCGTATTTATGGGAAATACTATGAATGCAATGCGCTAACTATTATTGATTTAAAGAATACTTCTCACTGATAACATTACTATTTATTCAATTTTGGTAGCTTTTATTGTTCACAAAATATTTACTTTTGTTTATCTTATGGTTTTTAAGTTTAGTTTTCAGAAAATGTTCTGGAATGCAAGATTTGTGTAGGCTGCTGGAGGTGTGACATTCCAAACCTCATGGTGTTAATTTGTTAACTACAATGTCCCTAATATGCTGCATCTCACCCATAATTGTACATTTCTCTCTATTTGATATAAAACCAGACTTCATAAAGGAGTTGAGTACTGCCTTAACTTTGATTGTGTTAATATCCATGGTCTTTACTATAGATAACTATATCATCTGTGTATGCAACTAAATAGCAGCCATATGGAGAGGATTATTCATTAACTGAAGCTAGGGAATAGAGGAGGTCCTATTAAAAATATAGTGGAAACTAAAGAGCTTGCATGGGTTATTAGGATGTGGGCCAACATGGGGAAGGGCCTGAATGATAAGGTCTCTATTAAACTTATCTTTAGTCAGTAGACTTTTAGTGAGGTAGCATATATTTCTTAAGTTATAGCTCCACTGACATTTTTAGAATTTTATCATATATCTTTAAATGTGATTGTTTTTAATTGACTGCGACTTGTGATTGGATGGTCTTTGTTTTAAATAATCAGTTATGATGTTTTGTAACTGTCTGATGAAGCAGCTTTGGCTGAGAAGGCGCTCACCTGTCTTGTTGGATTAAATATTTGCTTCTAATTGCCGTGTCCTGGTGTCTCTTTTCGTTTTTTCTGTGCATGGTTACTTTATTGGAGGTCCAGCTAGCTTACACCACTTTATTGTTTTTTTGTTGTATTATTCATTAACTATTTGAATGCTTCAGGGGTTGCAAACAAACAGAACAAGACCACACATAAGAAAAGTCTGTTTGGTGTAGGAAAGTCAACTTTTCTCCTTGCCTTCTCACTCACTGGTGCCCTGAGTCATAAGGTACTTAAAAAATCTGATGTCCTTTTCTGTCCTATCTCTTCATGACCTTTAAGAGTCTCCCTTATCTTTCTTTATGTTACCCTTACTCCTGGCATCATAGGAGAAAGAGGAGGGCGGTAAGAGTTGGAGATCATAGCTGACATCCAGTAAGGAGGGTAGGGAACTTTTTGATTACTACTAACACCACCTACAGCTGGAAAGTACAATGCAATGGCCACTACACTGTATTAGTGTAATGGACCATTCCCATTTAGAATGTTCTGCATTTCTTGGCAGACTCAAACTGTATGAGTTCCTTGCGTGAGAGCTGCACTTTAAGGCCTTCCCTCGGATGGAGCTCCTCTGACGGGATTCTGCCCACTGTCTTGCTCATGGTTGGGGAAGCTGGCATTTTCTGCTCACTCTCATTCTTCCCTGGTTAGTTCCTCCCATCTCTGGAATTATAGTTGAAGATAGTCTTAGCCAAGACATCTATGGGGGTTCCAAAATGGCTGCACACTGAGTAACAGCTTAATTCTAGCTCTCCCAGTGTGAAAACAGAAGCTCAGCAGATAAGACCAGTAGACTTGTGTTTATGGATAAATTTAAGTAACTAGCTAATAAGTGTACTGCTTGAATGCCAGGAAGAAAGAAATACAGAGGATCCAGAAAAAGAATCAGTTACAAATAGTGAGGAAGAAACACTGACTGGGAAAAGTTCTGCAGCTGTTCAGCAAAAAACAATGCAATTTCCAGACATGAATTCCAGTAACCTACAGGAAGATATAAGACAGAGGCACACAGGCCTGGTTAAAATAAATGAAACACTGATGGAGTATATCAACACAAACAACAAAAGGTTGGAATAAATAGAAGAAACTTTAAACAGATATTCAGATGATGTGATAAATCTGCAAAAACTCAGAGGTCGAAATGAAGGAAAGGCTGCTGAATATGAGACTGCTCAGGAAGAGATATTTCAAAAATGATAGAATTAGATGGCAGAGCATGTAGGGAAAACTTGAGATTTTCAGCTATACCAGAGAAGCTGGAAGGAACAGACCGGATTAATTTTATGAAAGCACAAATAAGCAACTAGACTGTTATTCCGCAGCAGGAGTTGTTAGTTGAAAGGGCACATTGTGTGTTTGCTCCAAACATGGCTAAGAGAAAGCAACCTAGACTTTAATAGTAAAAATGCAATCCTACTGGCAGAAGGAGTTGATTCTGACAAAACTGTGGCAGAAAGACAAAGTACTAAAAGTGGGAGACAGCAGAGTGTTTATGGAGAATCATCACTTATTGTACAGCAGGCATAACAGGAGCACATTTATCCACTATTCAGGGAATGTTGAGATGCACGTGTGAGATTCAAACTGTTGTACTCAGCTAAAATCAAGGTATTCTTCCTTGGAGGGACAAAATAATTTTTGATGAAGTACATGCTAAGGAGGAAATACAGAAGTTTGTCCAACAAAACATACGCTGTGAAACAGAAAACGATTTTGCTTCTTGCTTTTCTGTTAATAAAGACCACAGAGGGACTGTACCTGTGAAACCTTATCCAATGTTTCAAGGGAAAATGTTGGAGAGAAGGAAGGGAGCATGAGAGCTGACTAGAAGAATCAATAGTGCACTGGAAATGAAGCAGAGACAATATTTGGGAGATGGAGCTAAACAGGAATAATTTAATATGGGTTTACAATGCAATAATTATATTTGTGAAATATGACAGACGAAAATCTGGAAATATTGGACTTTTTCAGAATTTGTTGGACTTGTGGGGGACTCTAAAGCATATGCCCTACTTCATGTCATTAATGTTTGCAAAAAGTGCTTTGGGGAGGGGAAAAGGATGGAGAAAGTTAACTGTAAGTAAATATTTTTTTCTTAAATAGTACTATTTTGTGGTGTGTGTTTTCTCCGTTATTTTAAGCATAATAGGGATTGTAAACATGTGCTGTTGTTCTTTTTTTTCTTTTCTTTCTCCTTTCTTCTCTCTTTCTTCATGTTCAATTTTAAGAAATGTAGGCACTGCAATGCAAAAGAAAAAGCATGGTTAAAAAAGCATTATAACAGAAACATTTATGTGCTTTTTCTCATTCTTACACAGGGGAATGACTGGATTAAGGACCTTAGATTCATTTGGTAACATGTTTTAAGAGACAGCAACTAAATGAAAAAGAATATTGAATATTGTGAGGCTTTTTTTCTAGAAAATACATGTTTGCTTAGTAGCAGTTCTGCGGCTGGTCTTCATGTTTCCATGGAAACAATCTAATAAAGAGAAACTGGCTACAGTCTATTGGAGAGTGGTTGGCTGAGGAAATAAAAATAGAAATTGTCTAGGACATAATGTTCTCTGAAAGCATTCAGGGGTTTTCCCAGCTGCAAGAGCTATAAAGCTAAGAAAAATCAATTAGTAGAAGAAGCACAGGCTGCACCATGAGTTTTAGCATGCATAACCTTTCTTTTAGATTACCTCAAGTCTGTGAGTGTGGCTGTCAGTTTGGGACTTTTATTCCTATTAGGAGGGTAAACCTTCAATATTTGAAGATGTATATAGTTTTTGTTGGGTGTATATTACGTTATCGAACTGTTAAAAGTTTGAACGTCATATGGTTGACACCATATGATCGAACTTTTAAAAGTTCGAATGTTTCAGTGGAGATCTACGTACAGTGCAGAATGGGAAGATTTCCCTTTCCTGCACTGTAGTGCGATCTCAGAGTTGGTATATTTAAAGAGTGTGAGGTGTGGGGGGTGCAGTGGGGCTTGCCCCCCTGCTTAAAATGGTCAGGTAGGTTTTTTTCTGTTGTTAATTTTTTTAAGCTTTTTGAACTTTTAAAAGTTCGATCATATGGCTTAGACCATATGATGTTCGAACTTTTAAAAATTTGATAACATAATATACACCCTTTTTGTCTGTTAGTATTAAGTTAATAGGTTTTAGGGGGTATTGGGGTGTGTTTTTTTTTGTTTGAGGGCTTTCAATAAACAAATAGTTTTGTTAGATGTGACCTACACTCAAATGGATATGACAAAAAACAACTGTATAAAAGTTCAACTTGCCAAACTGTGTATGCATGTAACATACAAGCTGAAGCTAGACATTCAACCAAAAAGCTAGTAATACATAAAAGGTGGAAATAATAGCTTTTTAATGCAGTGATGCTTTCTGGAATGTCATCAAATGTCAATGGTTTCACAGATAAATACAAAAAAGAAAGAGCGGTGAACTATATTAAAAATGGGTGCAAATAGCTATGTTACAGGAGAAGCACTTAGAAAGAAGTGAACATGTGAATTCGATAAAGAAAGATTTTCAGGATGGTTATTCAGCAGAATACCTGGGACATAGTAAAAGATGAGTATTTATATTAATTGCAAGAGGAGCTCCAATAGTGATAGAAGAGGATAACAAATGTAATAATGTCGTATTTGTAGTGCTAAGGGGCTACTGGCAAAGGAGGAAGATTACACTGGCATGCATTCACATTCCATTTAAAACTGCTATATGGAGCTTAAGAAAAGTCTGGGAGAAATAATCAGTTTTCAGCAAGCAATATTACTTTTAGGTGGGGAATGGAATGCTGATTTGCAGTAGTAAAGATGTGTCTGGGGACACAGAAGGGAAAGTTTAACAAAGGAGGGTAGATATTTGAAGACATTTATAAAAATATTTGGCATGGAAGATGTGAATTCAGTAATAGGAGTTCAGATTGAATTTACATATTATTCCCCAAGATATAAAAATTGGGCTAGGCTAGACAGAATTTACATGACACAAGAACATGTGCATTTAATTAAATGTCTTGATATGCACCCAGTAACTATTTCAGATCATGCACCAATAATAATTAAAATAAAAACACAGGAATGAAATAAAAATGAAGATACTGGTGCTTTACTGCCTATCTGTTGAAAAGAGAGGAATTTAAAGAATGGGTAGTGGATATTATTCAGGAACTATTAGAGAGGGCAGACATTTCTTCTGAAAATATAGCTAGGGAGTGGGATAAAATTAAGGTGGAGTTTAAAAAAAGGGTGGAAATAAAATAAAGGGAGCTATGATTAAGAAGTAACAAGAATTATTTAGAGGGACTGACAAATGTTAAAGTATTGCAAAATAGGGGGAATTGTACAGAACAAGAATAGGATCAACTGCAGAATGCTAAGCAGAAAATAAGGGATTACCTCAATAATATGCATGAGTTTAGAAAGATTGCTGTTAAGCAACTGTTTTTTGAAAATAACACTACAGCACAAAAATCTTTAGCACAACGACTCAGGCAATGGAAAGTAGAAAGGGCTGTTGCCAAGCTTAGAGAGCCTATAACAAGGAAGGTAACAAGAAATCCTGTAGAGGTATTAGAAATATTTCAGAAATTCTATGAACATCTGTATAAAGCAGAAAAATATGGAAATCAGGAAAAGATACAAATGGAGATGTTTATGGAAGAATTAAATATGCCAAGGTTAGAGGTAGGTGAGGCTCAAATACTAATGGTTAGGATAGGAGGAGATGAGATAAAAATAGTGATGTATAACCGATCTACAGTAAAGTCCCCAGGAATAGATGGTATTCTTGTGGAGGTTTGGAAGTTAGGAGGGAAAAAACTAATAAAGATCTGGAAGGTTTTGTTTAACAGTAAGCAGTGGTAGCTGTAATACCTAAAGAGGGTGAAGATGCATTGGACCCAGCTTCATACAGGCCCATTTCAATACTAAACCATGATTATAAAGTGTTCATGTCTATAATGGCTAAAAGAATGAAAAAGTATTGCCAAAACTGATAGATATTGAACAGTGTTGTTTTGTGGAGGGAAGGCAAGCATTCGATAATATTAACAGAACATAGATGATCCAGAAGGAACTAGAATTGTTGGGGTCTATATCAAATTATCAAAAGTTGAATGCACCGAACTGTATTTCCATCGAAAATACCATTCAGCGAATTCACTCTTATGAGGGGCTGTGCCCCCACACCCCCCACTAATTATATATACCAACTCTGAGATCGGACTACAGTGAGGAAAGGGCAAATTTTCCGATCTTCACTGTACTGCAATTGCAATATTAAGAATTCGCTGAATGGTATTGTTGATGGAAATACCATTCGGTGAATTCAACTTTCAATAATTTAATATAGACCCGAATTGTTGTTGGTGGGTCTTTGTGCAGAGAAAGCATTTGACAGAGTAAGCTGGGATTTTATGAAGTATGCCTTCATTTCACCTTAAGGAAGTTGCACAATGCACCAAAGTGCGAAAGTATGACCTCCAGATATGACAAATGTTGACTGCCACTGTTGTGAATCCAAATGAGCGAATGCATATTGGCATTTGCTCATTTGAATTCAGCATTCCAGGTGCAGATCGCACTATAGCGGAGATTGGGAAATGAACCCTTTCTCTTACTGTAGTGTGATCTTGGAGTTTGTATATTAAAGTAGTGGGGGGGGTACAGGGGGGCTTGCCCCCCCTGCATAACAATGTTTGGAGACATTCAGAAATGTCCCCTGACATTTACTGTTGTGCTGCAGTTCGAAAAGTTTAATCTGGTTTTCCAGATTACCATTTTCGACATTTTTTTTGCGTCATGTTGTGTTTCTCATTTAAAGTCGTACAATAGTGCGATCGCACAAATGCCTTTCTAACAAATGAAGGTATGCCTTTTATGAGCAGAGCAATGGAATCATTTGGATTTCCTGAAAAAATTATAAGGTTGATGAGGAAGATATATGAGGGATCAGAGGCAACCATTCTGATAATTTCTGCTGCAGCAGAGGAACTAGGCAGGGGTGTCTTCTAACCCTTTTTACTTGCATTATATTTAGAACCATTGGCAAAGAAAATAAGGGACTCAGAAATTCAAGGATATAATTGGTATGGTAGTCAAGAAAAGCTGGCTGTATTTGCAGATTATATTATTTTATACCTGACAAAACCAGAAAGAGACATTACAGTGCTGTGGAACATTTTGAGACAGATTCAGATTTTTGTGGGATACAAAATTAATGAAGCTAAAACAAAGCCAATAGCGGTAAATTATGTATCCACACACAAATTGATTCAGCAATATCCTTATTTATGGGGACATGATAAAATGAAGTATTTAGGAGTATGGATTAAAATGATTCTGATAATACAAAAACTGAGAAAATGGAAGCTTTGTTGTATGGATATGGATAGTAAGATATGAGCAGTCAAAATGTTGTAATCCCTTTAGTCTTATATATAGGTTAGGCATATTTTATGAACCAGAGGAGAAGTTGTGGATAGCAGTTAATAAAGAGCTGAAGGACTTTATCTGGGAGTGGAAGATGGCAAGAGTCAAGTGAGATAAGCTATTTCTTCCAGTTTAACAGGGCGGATTGGGATTACCCAATTTGAAGGGGTATTTCAGAGCTACACAGGTAACACTCCAATACATAACACAAGCAGAAAACTATAATTCAAAGTGGAAAAAAATGATATTGAAAAGGGGGGGGACTCAAGAAACAAGGAGAGACTGGAATTTTGGATGTAGGCCTTTAAGGGGAATAACAATAATCATACAGAATATTATATCCATAAAGTAGCAAAAAGTATTCTAAGAACTAAGCCAACACAGGAATGGAGAAAGGAGATTCTACCGATAGGGATGACTGCAGTTAGAGTTATAGACAATAGGCAAGAAGGGGCTGGAATTTATTGGAGAAAACTGGCAAAGGAACCAAGGTATTGGGAGCAAATAACCAGAGAGGGAAAGATGATAGAATGGGAAGATGCCAAGAATTTACTGGACTGCAAGTTAGAGATTGCCATTCCTGTCAAGGACTGATATCAGGGCATAGGCAAAGACAAAGAAATAGGGAGTACCTAAATGAAAGACCAGCACTGGTAGAGTTTTTAGTAGAATCTAAACAGAAGCTGTCATTAGAAAAGGAATAATTAGTAGAGCATATAAAATATTGCATGATTATAAGAATCAGTCAGAGGAGGTTAGAAAGGATTGGGAAGGGAGAATGGATAATCAATTCACAAAGAAACAATGGGAGGATATATATATGTCTCCCAAATATGCAACAAAATTTAGAAGATTTAGGATTTTTGCTTGGAAATGTTTACATAGATATTTTTATACCCCAAGTAGACTCCAGAGAATTTTTTCCTCAGGTAGATAGTAAATGTTGGAGGCATGACGGGGAAGAAAGAGGTAATTGGAAACATATTTTCTGGGAGTGCAGTGAGTTGGCAGACTTTAAAGATTCTCTATGGGATGCACTGTTGGAGATGCTGGGTGGGCAGATTAGTGTCATGAGGGAGATGATTTTTCTGAGCTGTGATACATATTAGCTTGTTAATACAGTTTGATTACTTTTATATAAATGTAAATGTGCCTATGTCAAAGGGATAATTCAATAAAGGGGTTTTAAAAAAAAGACATCTATGTCACAGAGCTAGCTCAGGATGGTGATGTCTTCAGTATGCCCCAGTCTTACAGCCAGCTCAGCCACCCAATAGCATGGGGTAAGTATTAAACTAAGAAACAGAGTTTAGCTGCCTGCAGTCATTGCGCAATCAGATGCTATCATCTCCTTTCGGCACTAGTGATTAGCACAATGAAGCTACCCCTTTTGCTAGGGGTTTGTTCAAAAGAAACAGTACCAGTGCCTTTTTTATTATCTGAGTATCATCTTCTCATTTCTTTTCTGGAAATCTGTAAGATTAGCGCATCCCATGTTTGTCTAGCACTGTTACAATATTGTGACTTAATAGTTTGATTTATTCTGGTATAGAAGAAGACGCATCATTCTTTTTGCTCATAAAGTCTTTCTCCTCTCTTTTCTGAAGAATAGATGATTCTCACCATTAAGATCACTACTGCAGTAGCCTAAGCTATATGGACTATATTTTGCATAGGGCATAACCCATATAGCTTAGGCTACTGCAGCAGTGATCATTCAGACATCTGCTGTTACGTCAAGTTTACTTAAACAACTGTACATTTCCCTCCACCCATCTTTACTTATGGTTCAGAATTATGCCCTATAGTCTATCCCAGGTTACAAGAAACCAACATGATGTCCGTAGGACATCCATGTAGTAAACTTGTTGTTACTTCTACATGTTGACTCTGGACACCTTGTGGTTATGCAAACTGCTTTTTTCAGTACATTGCAAGATACAGTACCTGCCAAATGTCTAAGAACATGTTTTTTATAGTTTGCACGAAGGTCATCACTTGCCATCAGGCTGAAGCTCTCTGACTGCTGTACCGTATTGTAAGTGTGAGCTCGAGCTTCCAGTGCCTTCATTATACCTTCCTTTACAAAGACCTGTTTAACTTCTAATCTGACATTTGGGCCACATGCTGCTCAGTCTACTATGAGATTTATTTTCACTTCTCAGGTTTCCTTTTCTGTGTCATGAATTGCTTTCTGTAAAGTAGTTGAAATAGAAAACAGAAATAGCTGCATCCTACGTTTCTCTTTTTGGTCTTGTCTTTACATAATACCACTTTTAGTCTTTTGTTGCACCATCCAACTAACCCATCTGTCAGTGGATAATAAATAGATGTCCTTATTTTCTTAATGTGTTCTATCTGGCTTATGGCCACCATTAACAAAAGCATAAAGGAGTCCCTTAACTGCCAGGATTTTGCCGGCAATGACCTTAGCATTGGCTGCTTGCAGTGGAATAGCTTCCAGGCTATACTAATTTCAGTATTAGGCTCCATTATTATTAAAGTACTGGGAAATATCTCACAGTTTCTCCCCTACTTTCAGTCAATCTGTAAAGTAATTTGTTAACTGTTTTGAAACACAGGAATCTGAGAGTACTCTCTGGTTTCCTACACACTCTGTCAATTACCCATGCATCCCAATTTGTGAGGTCCTACATTTGAGGCACCCAGAAGTTAGGTGCTTGACCAGAAGGTGGTCATTGCAAGCTGTCATTTCTTTATTTTTCTGTTGTAATTAGGTTAGATTCAAAACCATTCTCTAGGAAACTGTTATATACCACCTGTGGTTGTTTACTGTCTACCTTCAGGAGTACCCACTGCAGGTGAGGAAAGGGAGAGGGAGATGGGAGAAATGAAATGCCTCCCATCAAAGGTTTCATAGGTTTATACTAGGCTAAGAACCACCAGGGCCTTTCCATGCCTAGCACTGCAATGCAACACAGTTTTGTCTCATAGTTCCTTTGATGCCTATATGGTGGGGTATGTTAATAAAGTGGTTGCTAAAGGTTATGTGGGGTGTATGCTAGTTGGTAATTAATTTACTTACTGTCGACCTCTATCCATCAGAGACATGGGGGCCAGACCGGGAGTAAATCTGCGATTTCCCATCCAGTGATCAAGGTTTCTTTAGAATAGGGTCAGAGCTGAACTCTGCTTCATGTAGATGGGGAGCTTATGCCACAGCACAGGGATTCATTGAGACACATATTGGTCCCTCCAGCAGGTTCTATTGATGTTTCAGACAAAGATCAGGTACGTGGATCTAGTTTTTCTGGTGCTGTTGGCTTGTAGGTGTGCAAGAGGTTCAGCAGAATGGGGTCTGAGAATGCCTTATATGCTAGACATAGATCACCTCTCAGGAACCTGTAGGAGACTGAGTACTGAGATAGGACCTTGAGGTAATCTGTGTAGGATAGGGTATTAGTACCTTGCATTCTCCTGGTGAGGAACCTTTGAGGCCATTCCACCTTTTGCAAGTGCCTGGTTAGGTACATGCCAAAGGCAGCATTATACTCGATGGATGTGATAAGTTCTGAACAGAGTGGTTCTATTACTTACTTAGACCTGCATGCCGTACCCTTGGTTATGCTTATGAGCTGGGCAACATAAAATGATTTTCTTACTAACTTGGCTACATGTTGGTCAAATGCTAGCTTAGTATGTACATATGTTCCCAGATTCCTAACTATCTGGTCAAATCTTAGGGGTGTTTTATCGATAAAGTAATTAGCTTGGGTGGATGATTTTCCAAAGGGCACAATAATGCATTTTTTTTAATTAAGTTTTAATCCATGACTTTGGCAGCAGTCATTTGTGTTAGATCCCCCTGTAGGATGTTGGTGTTGTGGTCTGGAATCTATAAATAATGCCCGGTTTACAGTCTGCTGTGAATTTGTTGAGCCAGAGGCCTTTGACATTAGCCTTGATTTCTGAGAAGCACATGGCAAACAGGAGCAGGCCAACACGGACCTCTGGGGTACACCACTGGTGGCCAGTCTCCTGGTGGAGGTGGTCTCACCGATCCTAACTTCTTGTTTCCTGTCTGTGAGCCATTTGCCAATACAGTGAGTTATGTAAAGATATATGCCTAGTTCTGAGAGTTTGTCAACAATTCCCAAGTGAAGTATTGTGTCAAATGTCCTGGCCAGGTCAAAGTATTTGGTATGCACTGTATTCCTCCCATCTACAGCCATGTTGACCCTTTCGAAGAAGTCTACTAGGCTAAGTAGGCAAGACCTTCCCTTAACAAAGCTAAACTGGGACTGGTCCTGTGTCTGTAGGTTGCCAATATCCTTGTTGATCATTTCCATGATAATTTGTTCCATGACTTTGCATGTTAGACTTGTCAGACTGATGGGTCTGCAGTTCCAGGGTACAGTTGATGGTCCATCCTTATGAAGAAGAATGACCACTGTAGCTCTCCATTCCTTGCTTCCAGTGTTGTTGTTTAACCCTAGAAGTTCCCTGCTACTACATTACTTCATTTACCATTTAGGTTGCTACCGTTAGAAAATACTCAGGTTCTCCATACTCTCCATTTTATGTAGGTTTGGTACTATTACACTCATCTCTTTCTTCTTGTAGACAGAGTACTAATATCTTGTGTCTGTATTTGAGCAGACTTTTGCTAACCAGCTCCTGAAGACCAGATCCATCATACTGCTGTGTTGATAGTTATAAATGTTGTGGGCCATAGATTATGGCTTGTATGAAACAAAGACAAAGTAATGCTCTAATGTACTTCCTGATTCACAACATAGCTTAAACAATGGAGCATAACAGGTCTATATCATTTCCATGAACAGCCATAGTATCGAACAGCACTGCATCAAAAATGCACTCTGTCAAACCCCTACACCCCCTGCTAATTATATATACCAATTCCAAGATCGCATTACAGTGGAGAAAAGGCAAACTTCCTGATCCCACTGTAACACAATCTGAGACAGAACAGTTCGATGGAGTGCATTTTCTATGCAGTGCTGTTCGACAATGTGACAGTTTGCAGAAATGATATAGACCCAAGCACAACCCAGAGCATGGTCTTGGTCCATCATGCAGCCACACTACAATTATAATCTAATCCTTATGCAGATGACCCCCCCTCAATCATGTGATTTGCAAAGCCAGCACCTTTGGAGTAACAGCTAGTCCTAATGTTGCAAGCTATGTAACAACAGTGGACTGCACAATAGTGCTAAATCTGCCCCCTCCTGCTATTATGTTGCTCAGCGTATAGTGTTCTGCAGCAAACCAGCACAGAGAAAAACAAAAAAACATAAAATAACAACACATTCTTTCAAAACAGGTACATCTCTAATGGCAATCCAATCCCCTATGGTGCAGGCAAACCTGCTAACTCAAGCAACCCTTATCAGCCCACAGAGTATGCTGATGATCTCCTGGCAATAGGCATGCACTGTGATCCATGGTCTCCTGTATAGCCAGGGTCAGCCTTGGGTCAAGTGGTGCCCTAGGCAAAAGGGTTCCACAGCACCCCCGGCCCACACCACTTGGTGCTCCATCCTGGTCTATTCACACCATCTAGTTTACTGGAAAAGCACCCCTGCTAGACTAGCTGCCTAGTTGGCCTATGCCTAAGGCCGGCAATGTGTATAGCACACTTGATATACAAATGTCATGGTTGTACTCCACTTCTCATATTTGGCTTGTATGTTTCTGGCTCAGCGTTATTATTTCATAATTTGTTTTTGTTTTTTCTGAAATTTCTTTCCCTTAAAAAAAGAACTTTTGTTTCCAGTTCTCTGAGGCAAACTCTTTAGAGGAACTGTTTCAGCTTGGCCTATTTGCTGTGTGACAAAGCACCTTTATATCTGATTCACCAGGTGTTCTCTGTAAGTTAGAGGATCCTGGCTCATCCATTTTCAGATAGTAATGGGTAGTTTCTTGAATAAAGTTTCCATTACCAGTAGCATCATAAGCTAAGGGGCTGGACTGTTCTCAGGCTGTAACCACTTCCTAGCTCTATATAAAAAGAGTATTGTACAACAGGATAATTCTACAAATACAACTACTTTCAGGATAAAGGTGATTTCCTTTGACAATTAATGGAGCACAGACCAATAATTTTGTTAGATGCCTAATATGCCTACTCATTACAATGTAATACATTTTTTTGTAAATACTGTACACAACTTGCATATACTTGTAGTGCCACTTTTTGTACTTTAATCCTTCTGTTATATATGCTGCATTGTGGTTCTTCTCAACCAGCAACTGTTACAAATGTATTAGTCTTATGTAATGCAATGTATTCAACCACCATACTTTATGCTGACATGGCATATCTTGAAACATAAGTAAGTAATTATTTACAAGCTGACTGCATTGTTAATACTATTTGTAACCTGATTTTGTTCCCTGTATTATGTCTGTCATTTTTATAGGTTCATAGGTTCATAGGTTCATACTAGGCTATCTGCCCGAGGGCATTTACAAGCTTTAGTATGGGGAACTATACCCATTATTTTGCTGTGCCTCTGTTGAGCAGTGACACTGAGGTAATCCCTGGGGTATATCTGCGATCTCCCATCCATTGGTCAAGATTTCTCTTGAACAAGGCCAGCGAGGTGCTCTGCCTCACATATACCGGATTTTATTCCACAGCATATGATGAATCTATCCAAGGTTTAAGTCTCCGCCCTTGTGGCTCTGACGGATCTAGATTTTTGAGGTGAAGCATATTCATCAAATCTGGGTTTGACATGGCCTTGTATGTTAGGCAAAGGTCACCTCTCTGAATAGAGCTGGAGTTCTTTCAGTCGGGCAGCATAGGACAGATGTTTGAGACCCTTTATCCTTTTGGTGAGGAACTTTTGTGGCCTCTCCAGCTGCTGCAAGTGTCGGGTCAGATACATTCCGAATGGGGCATTATACTCAATCATTGGTCTGATGAGTGATGAGTAAAGGGAGACTATGACCTCCCTTGATCTAGATGAGAATCCCTTCATGATAAGGTGGGCAATGTAGAAGGTCTTCCTAACTACTTTAGCTACATGGGTGTCGAATGACAGACTACTATCAACCTGGGTCCCCAGGTCCCTGATAACTTCTTCTGTGCTCAGTGGATTGCCACCTATTTGGTAGCTAGGGTAACCTTGTTTTTCCGAAGGGTATGACTATGCATTTTTTGGCATTTAACTTTAGGCCATGGCTCTGGCACCAGTTATCCGTTTCTGTGAGACCCTTCTGAAGGATATCTGTGTCAGATGTGTTTTCTACTATGGCCAGTTTGCAGTCATCTGCAAACTTTGTCAGCCATAACCCTCCTGTGTTTGCTTGTAAAGTAGATGCCAAACAAGAGTTGGCCCAGGACTGAGCCCTGTGGTACACCACTTGTGACAGGCTTTGAGTCTGACATGGCGCCAGCAACTCTGACCCTGTGGGTTCTGTCACTCAGCCAGTTTGCAACCCATCTTGTGATGTATGGGTTAACATTTAAGCTGATGAGTTTTCAATGATACCCGAGTGGGGTATTGTATGGCTGTATGGACTGCCTTTCCTCATCAATGGCTTTGGTGACTGTTTAAAAGTCAACCAAGTTTAGAAGGCATGATCTGCCTTTGACAAAGCCAAACTGGGATGGATCCAAAGTCTGCAAATTCCCTATGTCTTTATTTATGAGGTCCATTATGATCCTCTCCATGGCTTTGCAGATAAGGCTTGTCAAGCTAATGGGCGGTAATTTAGTGGGACCACAGTTGCAGTATCCAGAGGTAAGACTATGATTAAACAGCTGTCCTAGCTGTGGGTTTAATTCCTCGTTGAGTTCGTGGAGCACACAGCCGGGGACACCATCAGGTCCCATGGATGCTGTGTTTTTGCTTTGGAGAGAGCAGTTCTCACTTGGGCGTTGGAGATGTTTGGGGGCTGCAATCACTTGGTATAGATATCTCTCCTTTAGTTTGCACTGAACCTGTCAGCCAGTATGTTGGCAATGTCTGTAGGATCAGTAATCTTCACATCATTTTGAACTAGTTCTGAGCATATCTGGGAGTTTCCTCCCAGATTTCTACGCTGGGTAAACAAGGCCTTATGATTGTCTTTTGAGTCTTTAGCTATTTTTCTCTCAAAATTTGCTTTGGATGATTTTATGAGAGCTCTTAGTTTTTTACTTATAGTGATCAAGGGTGTCTTACCTTTTAAGGATTTTGCTCTATCTTGTAGTAGCTTCCTCCTTTTGTTGTAGAGTTTGTTTATGGCTGGGGTCCACCAGACTGGACGCTTGCCTTTGGTACAAAGAGTCTTTGTTTTGCTTGGGATTGCCTTATCCATGCAGTCCTGCAGGTGCTGGTAGAAGGCATTTGTAAGTGATTCAGCGGCTTGAGTACTGTTTTCCGCCAGCTCGAGGGCCTTAAAGGAGACCACACTAGTCTTTAGAAGTGTGAAGTTGGCTTTCGTGAAGTTCTTTACTGTGGTCTTTTTTATTTCAGGTGGGGGTGGGATGAGGACCTCCAGCGAGATTAGTTTGTGATCTGATCTCACCAATGAGGGGTATACTTCCGGTGTTGAACATTGTGCTCCCATGTTCGTGACGATGAGATCAAGTATGTTTTCTCCTCTTGTGGGGATGGTGACTAGTTGTTCCATGGCATTTGAGTTTATGAATTCCAGAAACTTTTGGGCTAGGGTGTTTGGGCTTGAGTAGTGTTCCCAGTCTATATTAGGGTAATTGAAGTCACCTAGTATGATGGTGTTTGGTGATACATTTATCCCCTCTAGTGTTTTCAGGAAGGCCATGTGAGGTTCCTGAGTTTGTGAGGGTGTTACCATTTGACTTCAGTCGTGACTGAAATGGTTTCAAAGATCACTCCAACCTGGGTTAACAAAAACAAGGAAACAAACATCAAGCAACACAAACAAACAAACATGCAAACTAACAAAACAAATAAGAAAAACAGATCATGCAGTTTGGACTTTTGGAATTTCCTAGTTGAAAAAGTCCATACCTGGGAATGCTAAACTTTAACACTGGTGTTTCCTTAAGCTGAGTGAAGATTTGCACCTTCACTGTTGTATAATCACTGACAATGTCACATGGGAGGTTCAGGCATGTCTTCAGAGGTTTTCAAGTGAGGTAATCCAGTGAGGAAAATGGCCACCAGACTAGCTTATTTTGTTATTGGCCATCACTCTTGTTTAGCTATGCACTCAGAGATCAGCAGGAAGCTTTTGATGTCCTGTTTTGGTGACATTTTCTGAATGAAGTGTCATTTCCTATTACTCGCAGACCCCTAGAAGCAGCCATAAAGGTTACTAGTTTTGGAGAGAACTAATACCGGAACTCCACCTAGTATGCTTTTCTGTGATAATTTAGTCTGTTTTGTCAGAGGATCAGTATGATTTGATGTTGTCTTTTCCTTAATTTTCAACTTATGAGTATGTTGGTTCCAACTGGATCTGATGACAGCAACTTAAGACTTTGGATCAGGATTAGGGTCAGTGCAACTGGAGGAAGAGTGTGACATTTGCTCTTCATTTGGGTCACAGGCTGTATCCAGCCAGTCCAAATTAATTCTTAAAGGCCTTCTCCTTGCCTCCACTGGAGAACTGACCTTTTTCTCTGTTGAGGTTTCCATTGCCAAAGAAATTATCAGAGAGAGAGGCTTTGACAAATGTAAAAAGGATGAACCAAAAGAAAAGGAAAGAGAAGGCGAGAGAGAAAGATGGAGAGATAGAGGGAGAGAGAGAGAGAGAAGGAAAAAAGAGAAAGAGAGAGATGTGTGAGAGAGAAAGATGTTAAGTTTTACAGGAAAAGATCCACTGATCCGACTGGTGCCATTGGTCCTATTCCCAAAGTTTAGAGATCATTGAATCCTACAACTTCTGGGCAATTGGGGCTGGACTCTATCCAGATCCATTCTCTGACACCTCAGATAGTAGTGGATCCTAGTTTCTCCCTGGACCCTTCTGCCCCCTTGGTTCCAATTTCTGCCCTTCTATTGGAGACAACTATCCATACTCTTCCAGGTTGCGTTTGATGTACTCTTCCTTCAGGTCTATGCAGTCATCATGGAGCCTTTCTGAAGCAGATGTAGATAGGATGATGCAGATCTTCTTGAGGACTGAGATGCACCTGGGGGTCCTTTCCACTCCTTCCCACTCCCCTCACTTTTGGGGGTAGCAGGGTCAGGTTCCTCTACTCCCCATTTGGTTTCTCCTTCACTAATCTGACCTTCAGATCAGGAGATCTTGGATCCTGGAGCTTCCCACAAGATTTATTTTTAGGAGCCAATAGTTTGGACGTCTTTTGGCAGTGTCCTTCATCTGCTTAACTCTAATAGCACTGGATCTTGCGGGGTCAAGGAGTTGAGACCTCTGTAACAAGGCACTGGGGGTCAGGGTCAACTTTGAGGTTATCAGAACTGTCCCTTCTCTCAGTGCCTCAGCTCTAGATAGCTAGGCCCCAGTGCCTGCTTCAGATCCGAGCTAGGCCATGTCTTGTGAGGATCTCTTTCTGGGTCCTTGGATCCTAAGAGAGAACTCCTTCTGGACTGCCTTTTCCATTTGAAGCATTTGAGAAGGCTCTCTTCCTAGCAAGAGAAGAGGTGACCTACTTTCATTCAGATCCTGACCCTCTCTGACTTCTGAAGTCCCATTTCAAAATTGTTCTGTACCTTTGGGACAACCAATTTCAACCAGCCTTGAGCAAGTTAATAGGGCAAGCTCCCCTTTGGCTTTCGATTTTTCCCCAGATCATCCCCCGTGAAAGAACACATGCAAAATGAGGCATCTGCACTCCCCACAGGAGTCACCCACAGACAATACAGATGATGTCTGCTTTTGGGAAATTCTTGAATTATATAGACAAAAGGGGAGGGTCCATCACTGCCCTTTCCAGGGAGGAGTCAGAGTATTTAAAGGATTTTGGAGCTCACCCATCTACTTCCTTGGTGGTTCCCCTGCGGATGAACTAATAGACTCAGTGTCCCAGCAGGAGTGAAAGGAACCAGACATGGTGGAACCCATCCCCCCGCAAACCTGATAAGATTTTAATCTCACCCCGAGATAGGCTACAATGGAGCAAGCGGCCGGTGGTAGCTGCTTGGTGGTGGTGGAAGCCACTAAGAAAGAACTATCTGAGAAAAGTTCTACTGTCTATCCACTGAACATGGAACCTTAGGTGCTGGACAAATTTAGAAAGCATATATGCACTTTAGTAACATTCACTTTCCATGCACTGAATTACCTTACTCATTTAACTAGAGGGATTTGACCAAAGAGCTCTTCAAATCTCTCTTAGATACTGTATCATGACAGTGGAATCCTGTAAAATGCTAGATTTGCAGTTGTAACCACACAGTCCATTACAAATGTGTTCATGCACCTGATGTCCAGTGCTGTGGATGGCACATCTAGAGAAGCCGGTACTGGTATTGCCATAAGCTGACATGCCTGTATGCACTTGCATGATTTTGCAGATGACTTTAAAATGTCCTTTGGAATGCTTCCTTTGACAGGTCCATCCTGTTTTGGCCTAAAATTAAGGACACACTTACCAGGAATGAACAATTTGGCAAAATTCTGTCTGCCATCAGCATTCACTTGTCTACCACAAAAAGGTCCTTTTCTCAAAACCAAAAGGGTGGGAAGTGATTATGGTTCTGAAAGTCCCAGGGTTTTGCTCAGGACATTCTGGAGATAGACTCCTGGGGCAGAGGGGGAAAATCTTAATAAATGTCATCCTAGAGGTGAGCTGGTCTGCAAAACTAAGGGTTTTGAGGGCCATTAGCGGACAAACCCTTTCAGTGCTCCTGAAATGTTGTCCAATTGCTGCATTCTGGAGGCAGTCAGGTTTTCCTTATCTCTGCACTTCACGCTTGGCCATCATTCTCAATTCACTGATGTTCAGAGTAATAACCAGAGGCTATTACATTCCCTTCCTTTATCTGCCAAAACTGTCACAAAGAAGACTTTAGCAACCCAAGAGATTGTAAGGCTGCTAGGCAAAAGAGTCATCCAGGAGGCTGCACCAGATCAGCAAGGATCTGGAGGTTACATAAGATTCTTTTTGGTTCCAAAGAAGAATGGGCACCTAAGACCCTTTCTGGACCTCAGTCAATTAAACCAATTTGGAAAACAGACTACTTTCTGGATGGTCAAAATTCAGTCCATATTGCCTCTTCTGAGGAAGTATGCCTATTATTGCATCAAGATAGAGTCAGTCCAGAAGATTCTGACACTTTTGGCTAGGAACAAATAATTTTTAGTTCTGAGTATTGCCCTTTAGACTCACCACAGCCCCCAGGTGCTCACCAAGTGCATGGCAGTTGTAGCAGTACATCTCAGGCTGCATGGGTTCCGAGTGTTACTTTATGTAGATGACTGACTCATCACTGCTGCCACAGGGGATCTATTAATCCAAGCCAGAGACTCCTTGTTCCACTTGTGCTCAGACCTAGGAATCATGATCAGCCTATAGAAGACCAAGCTAGAACTAGTCCAAATCATGCAATTCATACGTTGTCACCTGGACGCCACCATGCAGATAGCCACAATTTTTGTGTCAAGCATAGTCACCCTATGCCAACAGGTTTCACAGGTCTTATCTCATCAAATCCCACCAATGAGATCCATCCTCCATCTCATGGGATTTGTGGCGGCATCCATTACTCTTGTCCCTCACTCCAGATTGCACATGAGGGTACTACAGCGGAACCTCACCATCCAGTGGTCCATTCTTCATAATTCGCTGTATCATCCTGCAAAACTCACTGAGATTTGCAGACAGCATTTTCTGTGATGGCTCAATTCTTCTCTAGTCTCTTTAAGTAATTCTTTCATTCTTCTCCTGCCAGGAGCCACAATGACCACAGATGCATCCTTTCTGGG
The DNA here is from genome assembly GCF_019279795.1 of Protopterus annectens. Lineage (NCBI taxonomy): Eukaryota > Metazoa > Chordata > Ceratodontiformes > Protopteridae > Protopterus > Protopterus annectens. The sequence goes on from NC_056743.1 coordinate 1,755,563,776, forward strand.
GTGGAGGGAGCATTTCAAAGGGAAGACAGTCCAAAACATGTGGTCGCTGACAGTGGAAAATCTTCATATCAGTGTAGTGGAAATGAGGACATTGCAGGCTTTCCAGTACTCTTTCCGCATGGGTGTGATTTCTGTTCAGACAGACAGTATGTCAGTGGTTTTGCACATCAATAAACAAGGCAGAACCCGCTCTTACCCTTTATATCAGGAGGCCATGAGGGTCTGGAAGTGGACAATGTCTTCCCATTGCTTTCATTGCATATTCTGGGGAAATCCAGTGCATTAGTGGAGATATTTAGCAGAACGATTGGTCTCTCAATCAACAGTGGTTACTACTTTTTCTCTAAAAGATTGAGAGGTATCTCCCTCATTTCACCTTCACATATTCTTAAGTTAATAAGAATAATGAGTTAAACAGAAAAGAAAAATATTGAATGGACTTAGTTTTAGACCCGTGCACGTAAGCCCCATGTATTCCACTTTAAGCAACCAGCCACTGCTCTGCTGCATTCATCTGTACAATCCAAGGAATGTGTTGCATTTGAGTAACCATAAATACAATTTTATACTGTATTTTGCACTTTTAAAATGTATTTTTGCTATATACTGCTGATTTTTTAAAACTGCTCTTGCTGATTTGTTGCACTTTTTTGTCTGCTGTAGCATAGACTAGATTCAGACCTGTTGAATCTGGTTCTGTTTGTTAAACTGAGCACTAAGCCAGGCTATATTTTGCTGGAGAGGCCCCCCCCCCTGCACCCTTGTAGCAGGAGAGTGCAGTTAGGACTCATCTGATTGAAGGTTGCTGGCACAGGGGTCAGTTTTGAGCTTTTTTATTGGTTAAATTGTTTAATTCAGTTTACTCACTGTTACTACATAAGCCCCACTGTGCTCATTTTAATACAGCTCTTCAGAGTTAGGTGGCCATCCACTGCTCTGCTGTATTCATCTGTTTATGCGCAGCGCACCTCCGAGCACCAGCATGCACAACTGTGCAGTGGGGGTAACCACTGGTGACTATAGACGCAAAAACTTAAGTAGATAAATTTTCCCTTAATAGCTGGCCATGATCCATCCAATAAGTCCTTAAATTGTGCTTAGCTGCTCAGAGAGCACCTCATCTGTGCTTTTGCCCCTTAAACAGTCCCAAAACCACCAAATCTATAATAGTCTCATACCATTTAGAGAATCCCCACTAGTATAGACCCTTCAAGAAATTCCAAAAACGCCAAAGCAGTGCAAGTCAAATCGCCCAAAACACGACCTCTTTCCACACAGATGCAGGAAACAATTTTAATAAGCTTTAACAATGCTTTTCGTTGTTTACAAAAAAAACAACTTCTTCATATAAAAACATTTTAAAACACTGGGGTTTAAATTCCCCTCCTTCCTATCACATGTTTAAAACCAGTAATATGAGTGGCTGTCCATTTCTTGCTTAGAAAGCAAACTCCACCTCCCTTCAAATCAAACAAACAGTTGTACTATATTGTAAACATCAAAGAACATTAGTTGCATACATAAGCCTACCTAATGAATAAATAAAAACATTTCTAAAAAATGTTTACAAGAAATATTTTCTTTAAAAGTATTGTATTGTGAAGCATATATTTATATACAGCTATACAAAATATGTTTTAAAGCATGTGTTTATATGTATCCAAGCAGTATGAAAAATATTAATAAAAATAAAAAGAAAAATTGTTTTACTACCGGCTTAAGCTTCTTAGTTTTAAAATACACATAATGGAACTTAGTTAATTTATCCCTGGGTAATGGCAAGCATCCAGTCTCAATTGCCACATAAGTTCATTTTTCTCTAAAATCAACTAATCTGGCCCCCCTCCCCTCTCATTCCTAACTTGATTTATTGCCCAAAATGTAAACTGGTGTTGTGGGTACTCCATGATGATGTGTCTTGCAAGTGCATTCTCCGCTTTGTGTCTCCCCATGGCATACACATGTTCGTATACCCGTTCGCGGAGTTTCCTGTCGGTTTTTCCAATATAGAATACTGGGCAGCATGTGCATTTTGCTAGGTATACTACCTGCTTGCATTGGCAGTCAAATTTGTCCCTTGATTTGTATCTCTTGCCCCTAATCTCAAATGTTTGGCCGGTGTCCATGTATTTACAACAGCTACATATGTTGCATTTAAACATACCCATTGTGTTTACCTGCCTATTTGGTTTCCTTTCCAGTATTTTTTCAAGTTGTTTCCCCGTTTAAAAACAATCCCAGATTTTTCTTGGAATTTGTTTCTCAATATACCATCGTTCATTAATATGTCTCAGTTCTTTTGGATTATGGAAACCACACTTTTAGCATTTAGGCTGTATGTAATAATAAAGCTGTAAGGGCTAATAGTTTGTCTGACAACTGGTAGTTCCGTAATGTGTCCACCATCTTGGTTCAGGATGGGCAAATAAATTCCCCTTTCCCTTTTTAACTGGACTTCTTCAATTAAGTCCTGAATTAGGGTGACGGGGTAGCCTCTTTTCAAGAATAAATCTCTCTTAAAGCCACATTCTTCCTGAAAATCATGGTCTTTAGTGATCATCCTCGTAGCTCTAACTAGTTAGCCCTTTATTACAAATTTCTTGGTCATTTTTAGAGGAAATTAATAGGACCACATTTAGTGAGGAATTTAATTTCCTCTCTATAGATGTCAAGGACCTTTATTCCTCCATTCCCCATGTGGAAGCAATTGAATGGGTGGCCTCTATATGAGACAAAAAGAAGCACCATGTCACGAGAGTAAGTTGGTTGAGGAACTCTTGGACATAATCCTGTCATGCAACTATGTAACATTTAACAACAAGTACTACCTGCAAAAAATAGGTGTGGCCTTGGGCTCCCCTTGTGGGACCAGCGTGGCCAATTTGGTGATGGCGTTTTGGGAGAGGGAGTACATTATGTCTAATTCTCACATCCAAGAGAAAATTCAATTGTACACACGTTTCTTGGACGACATATTTATTTTGGTTAAGGGGGACATACAAGTTGCACAAGAGATGGTTGAATTTTTTAACTCTACATCAGAATTCCTGAAATTTACATCATGTTTTGCACAAGATAGAATAGCATACTTGGATGTAGATATAATTAAAGACATGAGCAATGCATGCTTTATAGCAAAAATATTTCGTAAGGGCACATACTCTAACTCTTTCTTGCAGTATTCCAGCTGTCATCCCTTTACACAAAAGAAATCTGTAATAAAGGGCCAGCTAGTTAGAGCTGCGAGGATGGTCACTAAAGACCACGATTTTTAGGAAGAATGTGGCTTTATGAGAGATTTATTCTTGAAAAGAGGCTACCCCGTCACCCTAATTCAGGACTTAATTGAAGAAGTCCAGTTAAAAAGGGAAAGGGGAATTTCTTTGCCCATCTTGAACCAAGATAGTGGGCACATTACGGAACTACCAGTTGTCAGACAAACTATTAGCCCTTACAGCTTTATTATTACATACAGCCTAGATGCTAAAAGTGTGGTTTCCATAATCCAAAAGAACTGGGACATATTAATGAACGACGGTGTATTGAGAAACAAATTCCAGGAAAAACCTGGGATTGTTTTTAAACGGGGAAACAACTTGAAAAAAATACTGGAAAGGAAATCAAATAGGTAGGTAAACACAATGAGTATGTTTAAATGCAACATGCGTAGATATTGTAAATACATGCACACCAGCCAAACATTTTAGATTAGGGACAAGAGATACAAAACAAGGGACAAATTTGACTGTCAAAGCAAATAGGTAGTATACCTAGCAAAGTGCACATGCTGCCCAGTATTCTATATTGGAAAAACCGACAGAAAACTCTGCAAACAGGTATACCCACCTCTGCTTGAACAAACAAATAAGACAACTTGTAAAATCCTCTAAGGTTAACTTCGAAAAAAATTTAGCAACCATAGCTAAAGATTACCATAAGGCATTCTTCAGCTATATCCGTAACTTAAAAGGTAGGACCCAGATGTGTGCTGAACTAGCTGTGCATGGCATCACACACACTGATCCTCTGAAAATAGCTAACCTATTAGCCAACAGGTTTGGTGAAAATTTCACCCCCTGTCCCCTTCAAACATTCCACAAGGCATTCCCCCTACATCACCCCCACCTTGCATCTCCAAAGAGCAAGTCATTAATGCTCTCTCCAAGGCCAAAAACACAGCCTCTGTGGGACCGGATGGCCTTCCAGGTTGCATTTTAAATGGTCTAAAACATGTGTTAGCAATTCCATTAGGTACTCTCTTCAACAACAGCCTGAGTACTGGTTTTGTCCTCACTGAATGGAAAACAGCAACTGTCACCCCCTTCATAAAGGGGGTACAACAACAGACCCTAGGAAGTATAGATCCATAAGCATAACAAACCTAACCAGCCTGATCTGTAAGGCCATGGAACAAATCATCATGGACCTTAAAAATAAGGATATAGGTGGTTTCCAAACCCTTGATCCAACACAGTTTGGTTTTATCAAAGACAGGTCATGCCTGTTAAACCTGGTGGATGTCTGTGAAAATGTCAACAGAGCCGTAGACAAAGGCAAACCTGTGCATACAGCCTACCTTGACTTAGCCAAGGCCTTCGACACAATCCCACATTGGGGCATCATTGATAAACTCTCACAGTTGAATATCAACCCTTATATTGTCAGGTGGTTTGCTAACTGGGTCACAGACAGATCACACTAAATCAAAGTTGGGGACTTTACCTCACCTGGCACACCTGTCACCAGTGGGGTCCTACAGGGGTCAGTGCTGGGCCCCCAATTGTTTGGACTATACTTCTCAGAAGTTCAGGCCAAAACAGAGGGGCTGTGGCTGACTAAATTTGCTGACAAATGCAAATTAGGTGCATTGAATCCCCAAATGATGTCACTATACTTCAAGAGGGACTTACAAAAAATAATAATTGGTACCAAAGCCATGGACTCAAACTCAGTGCTACAAAATGCATTATCATCCCCTTTGGTAAAATCCCTGCAGACTATCATATAAATAATAATACCTTAAGAACGCAAGTTGACTGTAGCCTAAACTTTGACTACCATGTGTCTATTGTGATAAGGAAAGCATTCTATGTTGCACTCCTCATTAGCAAACGCACTGGCTCAAGAGTGAAAGAGGTCATAAGACCCCTGTACTTGACCCTTATCAGGCCAATAATTGAGTACAATGCTCCCTTTGGTATATCTCTTACTAGGCACCTGCAGCAACTTTAGAGACTTCAGAGATTTCTATCCAAGAAAATTCAGGTTTCCAGCACGTCATACACTGACAGACTGAATTCACTGTCACTGTACTCTGCATACAAACTCCTTAGAGGAGAATTGTGCCTGGCCTAAAGAGTAATTTCAGATCAAAACCTAATGGAAATGCTGTACATCCACAAGTCAAATGGGGCAAGGGTCACCTGCTCCAGGGACCTTAACCTGGCCTGCGACATAAATAGGACCTTCTGGAGAGACAGAACTGTCTCTCAGAGGTTGCCACTCCTCTGGAATAAGCTACCAATTCACATCAAACAAAGCCCTTCTATGACCCTTTTTAAGTGTAGCCTGGATGACTGGATGGGAAACTGTAAATTCTTGCCGGGGATTTCACCTATGACCCTCCCAGATATGGGCAGTCATTGCTAACTAAGATCTTGAGTTTAGGCAAGATCCTTTATACTGGATTTCTCTGGTATTATATTGGGTACACACGACTAGGCATATAAATACCTTTCAGACAATAGCCTAGTACCCACCTATGAACCTATATGTTATTATCCAGTGTTATACTGGGGGGGGGACCCACATGATCCTATTCAAGATATGGATAGAGGATCTTGCATTGTATGTTTAAACAGGGGTGGGGGGGACTTATACTCACAGTATCTTCTTGTATGCATCAGTACTGAAGTCTGCTCCACCATTGTACTGCAAAGTATAAACCCAGACGTGCCTGTTCACATGTCTGACCATAAGGGAGCATATAGTAGAAGTGGCAACACCCAAAGACAAAGTCATACGAAAGAGGTATTTGTCCAGTACCTGTTCAAAAAGAAAAATTCACACAGTATACTTGGTCTTTTTGCTGTCTCCTCCCTCATCCAGCTGAGCACTGATGTTGGAAAAACAGAAGATAGATAGAGAGAGAAAGAGATAGTTTACACATCTTCAGTGAGGTCACATTTTATTACTCGGTGTACCCCTCCGCTATATGATTTCTGTTACCGCTTTCTCTTTTTTTCTTTGAAATGGATTTTATGTTGGGATCAACACCCATGTCCCCAAACACCTCTTGGGCTGCAAGCTATCCTTCACACAAACTTACTAATATTATTTTTATATTCCAGCAGAGTCAGTTCATTCTCCTTCTCTGGGAAAAAACATAGTAGATGGTCATACACAGTACAGGATGGTGCAGTGGTGCAGTGGTAGCGTTGTTGCCTCACAGTAAGAGGTTCTCTGGTTTGATTCTTGGCTGAGGTGCCTTTTGTGCAGAGTCTGTATGCCCTCCCTGTGTTTGTGTGGGTGTGCTCTGGTTTTCTCCCACATTACAAAGATATAAATTTAGAGCATTTCTCCCTGGGCCTCTGCTGAAAATTGGCTTCATTCCAAGATGGACTTTCCAGGTAAAGAAATGTTAAATAAATAGTATTTATCTCAAATGTTTCGACTTTTAAACTGAATTTATCATATGTTCTCCTTCCATGAAAATAACCTGTTTAAACAGTTCAATCAAATTTCAAAACTCTGGAGGTTTAGTCTGCAACAAAAATCTACTGATTACCTTATCAGTTGCTGAAAATGTTTTTTTTTGGCATACTTAACAACTGTCCAGACTACTGAGGGAACCTGCATAAGAATGTGAGTGCAGTGATCTATACCGTGTAAGTGACCACTGAATTCCACACCCTTCAGAATCGTCCACCACATTTCATTGACAGCAGATAAATATCAAAAGAGTGACAGAGTCCATTGACAGCGCTACCATCACAGAACTGTGTGCTCATAGCTTAGAAAATAACATATAAGTGATATCAACACTGTAGGAGTGTTATAAAGCAAAATACATAATCACTATGGCCAACAAATGGGCTGTAAGAAAATCAGTGAAAAAAAAAATCACTGAAAATGGAATAGCACTAAGTGTAAATGTCCTGGCAGCTGGAATGGAAAGTGAAGGAGGAAAAATCTGGGAAATAATGCATATCTATCAGTCATATGATGCAACAGAGAATAATGACAGAATAAAAGAAAAAAAAAAGGGCAAAGCATGAAAAAAAAATCCGTAATGACAGGGGCCTACCTTTACCAGAAATGGATGAGGTTACACCATCACATGGCATAAATGGGATTACGGTGACAACAGGCCAATAGGGAATTACCAAACATCAAGCCTTGATTTCATTCATATGCATTTACTTTGTAAAGGAAAATGTCTGTGCATAAAATGTCATTCTGCAGCACTGATGTAACAACACAGGGAATGTGTCCTATCTTATTCAGGCTAGTCAAAACATAATCTGTAATATATTCATTATCAAATGTATCATAGCTTTATCTTCAATGATATGCTACTGACGTGGTCTCCTTTCCTAAATGTATATACCCTGTTTAGGTCTACAGTATTCATATAATTAACAAGATAAGTTCCTACTTCACAGCAATGAGTCAGCACATGATGGTAAACATAAGGCATGCAGAGTCTCGCTGTTGTTACTTTTGCCAGTACTTTGCTTAAAACAAAGTAGCATTCTTGTATAAGATCAATAGTATACATTACCTGTCAACCTCATAAATAAGGCCAATCCTCCGGCCCACACATAGCACATTCTTGTTCTTAAAAGACACATTCATGCCATGGGAGCTTCCATGTGGCCTGTTGAGTGGGATAAAATTTCACCCATCACAATCCTTTGTCAATATATACTGCGGTGGTGGTGCTGCGGTAGTGTTGTCGCCTCATAGCAAGACGTTGTCCCGTTCGATTCACAGCTAGAGCGTCTTCTGTGTGGAGGCATATGTGAATGGGGCATACCTTCATTGTAGGTTGTGCGTCAGGGCTGGTAACCTGGTACATAAAAATCCACTACCAATCATTAGCGGACCGGAGTTCCGCTGTGGCGACTCCTAACCGATAAAAGCCGAAAGACACAAAACAAAATCCTTTGTCAATACAAAACATAGTAGCTATGTATATGGGATGTGGTGATCACATCGAATACAGCATAGTAATGACATCATCACAGTGCCATGCTTAAATAACAACAGAACTGTAACACACCTAAGCAGCCTGCCCATACTATTAGCACCAAATCTTTCCTTCCTATGTCAACCATCACAAGATTTATTAGATGATGCCAGTGTTCCATCTAGTAACATTAGCACATTTTACCACTGTGTGAAAAGCCAGTGCAGGAAGGACACACTAGTAATAGATGGATACATCTATGCAATTAAGGAGAGAAATGAAAAAAAAGATACTGGCCATGCCACTTAAAGTTCATTGACAAACGTTAAGGTAGAGTGACAGCCATTACTAGAGAGGATGACAAGGAACACTTGCCCTGAACCCCAGAAGGTCTATACAGCATGACACTGTGACAAAATACAGGCTCTCAAGATTCAAGCCACAATAGCACATGAAAACCCTTGTCAAGTCATTGCATATTGTACGGAAGGCACATGGCAGATATCAATTGTATAACATTCCATGCAAAGCAGTGGTGTAGATGGTTAGAGTCCAACATAAAGAATTATTATGCATGTGTTGAATATGACTGATTCTGGAAACAGTTAATTTTATTCTGTAAAAGCTTTAGATGGGTGCATTTGTTTATAATGGCATGTGGAGACATACTTGGGCATTACTGTACATGTCCGGAGTACAGCTGATAACTTAAAGAATCCATCAATAAGTACATTGTGAATCATGGACAGTACCTATCTGTCCAAGGCCTGTTGTTGTAAACAAATATACTCATTGCAAGGCTGTGGGACATTGGTGGTGTCAGAAAATATACTCCCCTAGTATTTAGCTTGATAGATACAAAATCATGCCAGAGACGCTTTGTCATGTGGCATTTGTGCTTTGAACTCAAGGAGGAAAGTAGATACCATGGGAAAGCAGCATACATCCTGGTTGATTTTGAGCCTGTTGGAATTAAAAGTATAGACCAGAACATTCCAAGGGCCTCTTGCTAAAGGCTTTAAATTTCCACTGCTGTCAACATCTTTGGAGAAAAATACAGTCCCTTGACATCCACCTGTGGTACAGCCACACAATTCCACAAGCTTTGTTTCACGGCTGTCTACTTACCCTTCTTTTTGTATGAGGAAGCAATAGATGTATGTTGACTTTTGATACAGGAATGACCTAAAGCAGGGATCCAGTTCCAACATTATGCAGAGGAGACATACCTGATCAGCATGCACAGGAAGTTCAAGATGAGAAGTGCCGCAGCAGCAGCAAGCTTTCCACATCAGTTCATCATGCATTCCAGAACCTATTATTATTATTTATTTATTCATTATTTATTAGAGTTTGATGACCGGGATAGTCCACTGGGCCTGGAAGAGCCCATTTTCAGTGGAGGCCCAGGGAGTAAAGCTCCACATGATATAGACAATGTTGCAATAGTTATACAAAAGTAAATAAAGTAATAAAACAGTGAAAAATACAGAGATAATATACAATTTGTTAAAAGTCATAACATTTCTAATCCTAGGTAATGATTTACAAAAGTGAGATTCATGTAGTCGAAACATATTAAAAGTAAAGGCATTTCAGAAGAAAAAAACATGTAAGTAAAACATTTATGTACAGACAAAAAAACAAGCTTTTTTTTTGGAAGTTAGAAATATGAGGAGGGGACAAAGAGAAGGTGAGGTGGGAGGGGTAAAAGATGGTATATAGTGGAGAAATGGAGTGGGGTGGGGGATTTATGAGGTATAGGGTAGGAGAGGAAGTAGAGGCAAAGGGTAAGAGAGCACAGTGATAGAAGGTTGAGGTATATAGTGCATGGGAGATGGTATTAAAGAGTTTATGTGGTAGGGGTACAGGAACATTCCCACTTTGAAAGGAGGTGAGATTGGAGAAGAGTTTTGAAGTTTGAGTGGCTCTGAGTAGTAACATCTCCATCATTTCAGCATGCGTTCCAGAACCTATTAGATGTAACTTCTCCATCATTTCAGCATGCATTCCAGAATGTATTAGATGTAACTTCATCATCATTTCAGCATGCATTCCAGAACCTATTAGATGTAACTTCTCCATCATTTCAGCATGCATTCTGGAATTATCAGATGTAACTGCAGCTGGTCTACCACAAACACAAAATCACTTTGATGTATGACATAGAGAGTCTATTGCCTACCTGAATGAAGGATACTTGGATACCAGGCTATTGTGAAAATGACTGTCCATGAGCGTGATTGGACAGATCATCTCACCACTGGATTGTCACTTTCACCCTTCACATGGTCGACGTTTCAGAATGTCGAAGATCATATGGCCGAGACCATATGATCGACATTCAAAATGTCAACCATGCGGAACCGGCATCTCCATACAGTGCATAATGGAAAGATTTCCATCTTCCGCACTGTAGTGAGATCTCGGAGTTGGTATATTTAAGTTACGGGAAGGTGGGGGCAGGACCCCCCACGGGAGGTGTAGGGGGGCATAGCCCCCTGCTAGTAGTGTGAAGGTAAGTTATTGCTGTGTTTTTTTTTTTTTTTTTTTTTTATTATTACATGGCTGACATTTTGAATGTTGATCATATGGTCTCGGCCATATGGTCTTCGACATTCTGAAATGTCGACCATGTATAGTAGACCCATATATATATATATATATATATATATATATATATAGCGAGAGAGAGACAGAGAGGTGGTGTGAACCTTGGCTCTATATGATTCTCACTGTTGGAGTGATGATACTCCGACACCCTGTGTAATAATGGAGGGAAAAAGGGTTGTGGATGGATGTGGCCCCTGTCTGTGTTGTTGAATGGCTCTTTTTGAGTACATGGTGTTTGAATTAAAGTAATTGAATCACATGCACATCAATTGAAAAGTGACTTTGCAGGTGGCTGTCAGAGGCAAGATCACAGAATATATGGGTATGGGATTTTCACTTTTTCTCAGTATTGTCTGATCTCCGAGTTAGTATATTTAAGTTGCCTGGAGTATGCAGGACACAGGCGATGTCCCCCTGTCCATCCTTACTCATGTGAGCTAACTCTATTCCCAACCCTGGCACTACCACTAACCCCAACCCTGCACATTACCTTACTAAAACCCCTTTACCTAGCATGACCATTATTCAAAGTATGTCTGAAGATACTCTTAATTTTTTTAAATTATTTAATAAATCACAAAAAGAAAACATTTGTTTTCCTTTGTCCCACAGCTCCCTCGTCAGCCATAACCTAGGCCACAAGTGAAAACATCCAAATATGTCATACATTGAATATACAATTGTGATTATACACAAAATCAGCAGTACACACAGGTGGCATAAGAGAAGCTCACTATTTATATAAACAGTAAATAAATTATGTATTTAAGTGCAATATGTACAGCATGGTGAGTTTATTTACACTATTTACAGATGGCATTAGAAGGTTTATAAATAGCAAGCATATGTGACCAAATCCAGTTTGCTGTCTGATTTAGTTACAGTACCTGTTTCAACCATTACCTTTGAAGCAAGTGCAGGAAGCCTCCCTTCCAGGATGACTTTTTAATGCAGAGTTAAACACATTCAATGTGTTTTGTTTCCTAACCTTAAAAGGAATGCTATTACAGGCAGTCAGTCCAAATTTTGAGAACTCCATTTCTCCTACAATGGTTTTAAAACAGTGTCTATCTAGTGTTAATGTTTCTTCCAGGATCCTCGCTTACAGTGTAATTTGATGAGTATTTTAGGTTTTAAATGTGGGGCACTGGCCAAGTTTCATTCTCTTGAACAGCTAAGCAAAGAGCAGTAGAGTATCTAGCACTACAATTTACTGGTATCTAGCTTGGCTGGTCCTAGCGGACAAACTGATGGTGAGAGAAGAAGCAAAGGAGCATTGTATCCCAGCAGAGTGAAGCTGTGCTGAGACCAACACTAGTAGTAGTCAGGCAGTAGCCATTCAGGAGGACCCCCCCCCCTCCTTTCATCATTCCTGACAAGCCTTTCTTTTCAGTAAGTAATCCTTGACTTGCTCCTAACTTCAGAATATTTTCTTAAATACTTTATCCATAAATCATCAGGCTCTTCTTATTAGTTGTCCCTCAAGTGTTTGGCAGTGCCCTGTATAGCCACAGACACCTTGAGTTAACATTTTACCTGTAAAAGCACCTTTGAAATTTCCCCAATACCTAGTTGCACATAGGACAACTAGTTTGTGATAACAAGCACTGCCCTCAGAGTCACAAACCGGATACTCCTGTCATTACTTTATATTCTCACTCCAAATGTCTAATAAATAAAAAAGGGTCTGTCGCCGAAATATGAACTTTCCAGTATCTCTGTTACCAGCTTCTTAGATATGGGTACCCTGAGGCAATGTAGAAATTGCCAGCTAATTCTTAAGGTTTCCTATTATGCCATCGCAGACTCAGGTTGTTGAATGCATCTTTGTCGAACAGTAAAGCGCGAAAAGGCAAAATAGCAAAGCGGCCTTTCAGTGAATTCTTTCCCTGGAAAATAATTTGTTTGGGCGCTTTCGCTACTTTGCCTTTTCGGCACTGTAGTGTGATCTCAGAGTTGGTATATTTAAGTAGGGTGGTGTGGGGGGGCAAAGCCCCCCACGTTAAGTAATGTTTTACTGTTTTGGGTTTTTTTTCGGGACAGCGATTGTTTTCCATTGGAAAATAATCACTGTTCTGAAGTTTCAACATTGTAAGCTTTTGCTTACATGGGGCTGATTATCTGTCATTCGCTGTTCTGTGCATGCAGTATGATAATATAGACCCAATTCTCAAACAAATTGATATGGTATATGAGGGATGTATTTACACAATTTCACTGGAGGCAAAGGTCTCACATAAAAGCACTCCTAATGTCAATAAGGTTGTCATTAGTACACACGCTGCACCAATAACACAAAATTCAGAGCAGACACATAGACTCACATATGTTGAGGCACTTGAATGTAAACTTCCTAAACTGCAATGACCTCCTAGATGAAGTACACATAACAAACAACCTCAGCAGCACTGAATGCACTCTTTCAAAACAACCCCCACTTCAACACATACAGCCACATCTCATAGAAATTGTACTTCTAAATCCATAAGATGAGCCACCACAGAATCCAACATTCTAGTCTTTGGAGACTCCATTGTGAGACACACTGATGTCCCTCTCACAAGGCTGAGTAAGGAGAAAGTCACAGTCAGTTGCTTATCGGGGCTAGGATCTGTCACATTATGCACACACTCATGTCATTGGTCACAAGTACCAGTATGACTCAGTCATGGTCCATGTGGCTGTAAATGACCTGAGACGTACTTCTCTACACTATATGAAGACAGACATCATGGAGCTCTCAGAATATGTGTCCCAGGCTGGTATGAGCCTAGCACTGAGCAACATTTTATCTTCTCACAATATGAAAAAAAATGACTGACTAACAATTGCATTAGTTTCTTGTGTCATTCTAAGAAGGTGCAATATTTATCAACATGGAAGAAGATGGTCAACAGGCCATGCTGTTTTGCTAGGGATGGTCTACACCTTGCCCATCTAGGCTTTCGAATATTAGCAAAAACATTGTCCTCCCCCATGGAGCCTTTTTTAGGCAATGCCAAACTGAAAGTACTTCTGACATAGCAAATCAAACCAAGAAAATCTAAAGGTGTTACTGCTCAGTGCTAGGAATCTAATAAAAAACTACACTCCCTAAAAGCAGGGGCGGCCCGTGCTATTGGACTGCCGGACTGCAGCCCCCCCAGCTGTAAACAATAAAGAAATTAAAAGAAAATAAAAGATAAAAAAGAAAATAAAAGATAAAAAAAAAATTCTAAATTTGGGGACTTTCGCGCATGCGCACTAGTCTGGACTGCTGCTGAGACAGTCTGGAGCATGCGCAAACTGTTTCAGCAGCAGTCCGGACTGGGAAACATGTAAGAGTATGATCCCAGAAGTCTATGCAGTTGTAACGCCAATAGACTGTCCTGGAAACTCATCGGAGCCGGACTGCAACGTCAGCAGTCTGGAAGATCTCGCGATGGGATTTGGAGCTATGTGCACAGGAAGATCTCGCGATGGGATTTGGAGCTATGTGGACGGGAAGATCTTGCGATGGGATTTGGAGCTATGTGGACGGGAAGATCTCGCGATGGGATTTGGAGCTATGTGGACACTGGACGGGCAGGAAGATCTCACAATGTGGATGGGCAGCTATGGATATATGTTATAGCACAGTTTGGTTATATGTGTGGATGGGGATTTGGAGCAGCTACGAGATCTACTACAGGTAAGGAAGTGTGTGTGTGTGTGTGTGTGTGTGTGTGTGTGTGTGTGTGTGTGTGTGTGTGTGTGTGTGTGTGTGTGTGTGTGTGCATGTGTGTGTGCGTGTGTGTGTGTCTGTGTGTGTGTGTGTGCGAATGCCCCAGTTGCTATATACTGATGGCTAGACTCATGGTGGTGGTAGGGAATACCTCAGGCTTGAACTCTGTACCTTGTATGCAGGTGTTAAAGACCTGAATTCCCTACCCACCACCATTTGTAAAAAAATTGCAGATTTTTGCCTCATATTTGATCTGATCTGTTCCTCATAATATCTGTGGTTTCTAAATGTTACAGTGCTTGATATTTGATGGTGTAGTGGTAGCATTGTTGCCTCACAGCTGCAGGTTCTCAGGTTTGATTCTTGGCTGGGGTGCCTTCTTTGTTGGGGTCTGCATCTTGTCCTTGTGTTTGTGTGGGTTTGCTTTTGTATCCTCCCGTGTTACAAAGACATGTCTGCATTATTTCTTCCTGGGCCTCTGCTGAAAATTGTTTTTTTGTTCCAAGTCAAACTGTCCTGATTAACAAATGTTAAATAAAATTGACAGGCATTTGAATTTCAGACTTCAGGTTTCTGAATGTTTAATTCCTTACATATTTGATGGTGCAGTGGTAGCATTGTTGCCTCACAGCTATAGGTTTTCTGGTTTGATTCTTGGCTTGAGTGCCTTCTGTGTGGAGTCTGCATCTTATCCCTGTGTTTGTGTGGATTTGCTCTGGTGACCTGCCATTTTACAAAGACATGTGTCTGCAGTATTTCTCCCTGGGCCTCTGCTGAAAATTGTTTTTGTTCTGTCAGAAGTAAAATTGACAGGCATTTGAATTTCAGACTTCATATTCTTCAGAAAATACATAGTAACACAACCTAAGTTTATAAGATGAATATTTGAAACTTGTCCTTATTTTTGGGACTGTATTACCCCATTATTGGATTTGTCCAGGTTTTTTGTGCTAAGGTTGACAGCTATGGCAAGAACTGAATTCACTGAATATGTTTGAGGGCTGTATTCCCTCATTACTGGGTTTGTCCAGGTGTTTTGTGCTAAGAGGTTCAAGGTTGACAGCTATGGTGAGAATTGAATTCATTAAATGATAGCCATTTAAGTTTCAGTCTTATGCTCTTTCACAAAGCAGCTGATTTGGCGTAGTGGTATGTTGCTCTGACTGTTTTGCACAGGGACCTTGGCAGTAAAATGTATGGTGGTAACACAGCATTTTTCTTTCACAAAGCAGGTGATTTGGCATCGTGGTATGTTGCTCTGACTCTTTTGCATAGGGACCTTGGCAGTAAAATGTATGGTGGTAACACAGCATTTTATTCTAGCAACTTTCCAAGATTATACAAGCAATGTTTAATGTGCCCCTGGTTTTTGGGCCCTTGACCACCCCCCACCCCCCAATAAATTTGGCTTTTTCCAGATTTCTTGTGCTGCGAAGTTGAGATGCAGTTGAGTATTGAGTAGATTTTACAAGGAGCTGAGAGCTGCAGGGGAAGAGAAGTTTAGTGCTGCTTATGCTAAGTCAGTTTGCATTGTTAATAGCACAACAGGTTGTGTACTTGCTTTTAATGCAGAAGGCTGTTGGTTCTACTCCCACAAGGGGTGACTGCTGCCATACTGAAAAAGTTAAGATACTAACTATGAGCCTGTTATCAGTTTGCCATCAATTTCCTTTTGCAATATTACTAGCTTATCATTTTTAATGTAATATAGGCAATTTATTCATCAGGGGCATCAGACATTTTATTTTTCGATGAAACCATGAAATATAAAGGTGTTTGCTAGCAGCGACCTCTTCATTAGTTACAGATTTATTTAATGTGTAATTATTTAGATGAGTTTTTTACTTCTTCAGAGATTGTGCATATTTACTGATAATGGTGGACTGTAGAATTATGCATATTTACCGATAATGGTGGACTGTAGAATTGTGCATATTTACTGATAATGGTGGACTGTAGAACTCTGAGTAGACTTTTATGATGGAAATGTTCTGAACAGGGCAGTTTTGTCATTATGTGTGCATGCATTTTGTTTCATTGTTTACTGGAAAGATGTTCTGAATTGGGCAGTTTTGTCATTATTGGTGCATGCGTTTTGTTTCATAGTTTACTGGAAAAATGTTCAAAATAATAGGAAGGTGTATCAAAGAGCACATGTATGTTTCATATGCAAGAGGCCTATGATTTGAAAACAGCCCAGAATTAATCTTTATCTGCCACTGGTAAAATGTATTTTCTTTGAATGTGGGTTTCAATGCTGTTTCAATGAATGTGAGTTTCAAGGGCAGAGAAGTTTTAATGCTAAGTTTGTTTAGCAGATGTCTTAGTGTTTGTGCTGTAAAATGCAAAATAAAACTTTCAAATGAAGTCCAAATCATCATAGAAGTAAATCAGTATGCACATTAGTGTTTATGGTAAATGGAGTGAAATAGCCAAGTAATGGATCATTGGAATGGTAGCAGGGGGAGGCTCCATTCGACCATGATTTTGTGAGGGGGAAGGGCGGCAAACTTAAAGACAGCCCCAACTGAGCTATACTTCCCACCTGTCCAGATTTTCAAAGAATTAATAGATTTTTGCTTCTTATTTTTGGTTTGTTCCTCATAAAATTTGTGGTTTTCTGGCAAAGCATTTAGGAATTAAGTCACTAAATAATGACACACTGAGTTTCAGAATTCATAACCTTCAGAAAAATGCATGCTAAAGTAAGACCTGTTCTTCTATCAACTGTCTCACTTTATACAAGAGCAATTTTTAGTACTGTTTATATGTTCCCCCAATATATTTGGCCTTGTCCAGATTTATTGCATTAACAGGTTGAGAGGTACATGCAAATAAATTGCTTTATAGAATTAGGCATAGCCAAACCTCTCAACTGTCCCTGATTTTGGCTCAAAATGTTGCTCTTCCCCCTAATAATACCTCCCCAAAATAGCAATTTTGGAAGAAAACATGGAGGGTTTACAATTAAGAAATAACTGTAATAATCACAGTTAAAGATTACTTTTATTTCAGAAATGTATGTAGATTCTTTTATTTTGTCAGCTGCTCAAGTTAGCAATAATAATATTAAAGTGTCCCTTTTTTGACAGGTTCCCAGCTGTATTGTGTGTTTTTTTTATATTTTTATGTCACATTTTTGGTCCAGTTTTCATAAAATTGTGTTTTTTTTTTGCAAATTAGTGTCAAATCATTAAAGACTGAAGTTAGAAAATACTGACAGACATTTGAGTTTCAGATTTCATACCATTCAGAAAATTCATACTAATGCAAGATAAGAGCAATATTTAAAAAATGTCCTTATTTTTGGGCCTTTGTCCCACTTCTTTGTATGGCTTTGTCCAGATTTCATGCTCTGAGGTTGAGAGGTATAACATGTGTCAAGGCCATCACAGTCAGCCAGAGACATTTCAAATTGTGGCATACTTGTTGCACCCCACTCCCCCATGTAGTGATTCTGGATGTGTCCAAGCAATGCAAGGAGTAGTTATGCAGTGTAAATGTGCAGAGTATCCCCCCATCCAAGGTAGACACAAGTACTAGAGTGGCTTTTCATCTGTCCTTGATTTTTGCAGAATGGTCTGGTTTCTGTCATATTTTTTGTACTGTTGATTTATGCTTATTACTCAAAGTGCCTGTTGCTCTGTGTTTAAGTAGCAATACTTTAATGACCATCAGGTAAGCTTGGCTGAGATCGTAAGATGCAAGTAAACTTTAATAAGCATACTGTTAAAGAATTGCCAACATTGAAAGCCTTTCTGTTGTTGAAATGTAGAGAATACTTAACTAGATAATGTATAAACCTTGGGTATTGAAATGCATATGACAGTATTTGTAATAAAGGACAGGATTACATTATTTTAAGAAGCTCATTACACTTGGAGACTTCCAGTCATCTCTGCAGGCTTTACCCGTAAACTAAACAGAATGCCAGTCGTGTGGTCCATAACCTGTACAGTAATCCTTTTAAGCAATGTATCTTGAGCTTATTTCTTGTTTGCTTTTCATTTTTTACTTTGATCATGTTTTCCCCATGAAACAAGTAGATAGTTGCCAGGCAGCAGGTCTTTTTTTGGATAAGAAACATTTTTACAAGTGGGGGCATCAGAGATTTCTACCTTCAGCATGTTACTTGGTACTTTAATAAAGCTGAATATAAATTATAATTAGAACTGCAGTGCAAGAAGTAGTTTGAGTTGAGTGCTGCTTGTTTTTTCTTATACTTGATTTTGACTGGCATTCCATTAATGTATTTAAAAAGTAATTTATTTTTTCATGCCTCACAACCTTTTTGTTTCCATCTAGATATTAAGTAAGCTGTTATGCAGCCAATGCATTTAAATATTTTGTATTCTTTTACACTTCATTTTGTCTTGATTGGACTCTCATAATGACGGTTTGGCACCCAGGGCAGTGTATTTAGTTAGTTTTTGTGGTTTTGAGCATAGCTCCTCCCCTTTCTAGCTGGCCACACCCCTTCATATTGACCCCACCCATTTAGCTGTCTCCTGCAGCCCCCCTTTGATTTGAAGTCACCAGCCGCCACTGCCTAAAAGACTTCTTCATGCTAGAGAATTCTGATGTCTGTGCAGTTACTAAGATATGGTTTAAAGCTACAGAGAGCTACAGTGCAAGATTATAATGCCTTCCACACATTTAGACCAGCTACTACACAGACAGCGACTAAATGTGGAGGTGTCTTAATTTACATAAAAAATAAATGTACCTCAAGGCTGGTCAAACAGGACAATGAACCTGAGCTTCTCCATGTTCAAATTACCATAGGCAAATACTACTTCCTTGCAGGCTGTAGGTCCCCCTCCATGACCCAGGAAACACAACCCATAGCATGTATTTGAACCTATTGGAAACACCCATCATCCAACCCAGCTACTTAGCACAGAAGACTAAAGCTCTAACCTGTTAATGGCAAGGGTGCAGGTTTGAATCTTTCCACTTCCATTTATCATGCAAGTTTGGTACAATGGTTAATGTCTTCACCTTATAAACATAAGGCATGGGTTTTGATTCTGTCCTTGGGATATCGGTTAGGCTTAAAATGGCCCTTCAGGGCAGTTAGCTTATTAATCACCTATGAACTATAATCACCTATATTCATGGGCAACTTTAATTACCCCACTATTAATAGTGAATCATATACAACACTAAACACATAGGCACAGAGATTCCTGGATTTTGAAAACACAGACTTCCTGGGCAAGATTGTCAATGCACCAACAAGAGATGCAACCGTACTGGATCTGGTCCTCACTAATATGGAAGAGTGCTGCACACCCCCTAGAGTAATGTCTTCTCTGGTAAGATCAGACCACAAAATGGTCTTCTTTGAATTAAAAATAAAACCTGGGACCCCAGCTAACTCTGGAATATTCAGGAACTACTCTAAGGCTAACTTCCTACTACAAAGTGATAACCTGGCAAAATTTCAAGGTCCCATAAATGCTGAGAACACTGCTGCCTACACAATGCTGTTCACAGAAATCCAATACAAGCATGTTAATAGCTGTAGACAGGCAGCTGTACCCACCCGGAAGAAGTACAAAACTAACTCTAAAAATAAGTCACCCTGGTGGAATCACAACATCAGTAGGTTGCACAACAGAAAGAGGAAAATCATGGCAAAAACTGGGAGGTGCAGCACCCAGCAGGATAAAAACACTCTCATCAAACTAAACAAACAAGTCAGAGGGCATATAAAGTGGGTCTATATTAAATCAGCGAACGCTTGAAAACACGAATGCTGATTCATCGACTCTAGTTCACCAAATGCTAACAATCCCAAACACTCAGAACAGCGATTTTTTTTCCCTGGGAAAAAATCGCTAGTCCACAAAAAAAACCCCAAAAAGTTAAAACGGTATTTAATGTGGGGGGCTTTGCCCCCCCCCTACTTAAATATACCAACTCTGAGATTGCACCACAGTTGAGGAAACGGCAAACTCCCAAAACCGGCCCAACGATTTTTTTCCCTGAGAAAAAAAGTCGCTGTTCCGGGTGTTTGGCATTGTCAGCATTCGCTCAAATAGGGTAGATGAATCAGCATTTGCTTTTTTAGGCATTTGCTGATTCAGTATAGACCCTATAAAGTCTACCAAAGTCTAATTTGAGGTAATTTTTGGCCCATAGACCAAGGACAACCACAAGGCATTTTTAGCTATGCCCACAACTTCAAAGGCAATACAGAATTGTGAGCAGAGCTCATTATAAATGGAGCCATTTATACTGAGCCAGAAGATACAGTAAACCTACTGGGCAAAAATGTCAGCTCCAAGTTTACCCCTTTCTCCCCATCAACCTTCCCTCAGGAAATCCATCAAATATAACTCCCCCTGCTATCACTAGGGAACAGGTCCTTAATGCTCTCTCTAAGGCCCACAAAATATCCCGGTATGCCTTCTAAATAGCATAGCATGATTTATCAGCCCCTCTGGAATTGCTGTTTAACTGTAGCCTCCAAACTCCCTTCATGCCTCATGAAAGGAGAACAGTAACAGGCATCCCTCTGCACATAGGTGGGCCATCTACAGAACCTGGAAACTATAGACCCATAAGTCTCACTGGTCTCATATGCAAAGCCATGGAAAGAATTATTATTATTATTTGCGCTTGTTTCCCCCCTTTCCTGTAACTAGTCTAGTCCAGATACAGATTTGCTGTGTCCAAGACTGTAAGCTTCTGAGCCCCCCAAGCCTTTCTGTGTTGGAGGGAAGCCTTCTAGCTTATCAGTGGGAGTGGTAAGCACTAGGTAGCCTACCTACCACAAGAGGAGTGGTTCCTAGCCCAGAAATTGTAGTTTATTGGCCGTTTGGAGAGGTTTTCCATCTCTCTCAACTTTCCGGTTTAAAACCCCATGTTTGCTCTTGTTTCCCGCCTTTCCTGTAACTAGTCTAGTCCAGATACAGGCTGTATCCAGGACTGTTTGAAAGCTTCTGAGTGGTGCCAGAGCCTGCTCTTCAATTTTTCCCTTAGATCTACTAGTTCGCTCCTCTTGTGCACTTATACTAGCTTATTAGTCTAGCACTTTACCAGACGTCTTGTAGCAATTATTATAGCACACAAGTGCTACCAGCACTAAACGTTCTACAAGGAAACAGATTTAGTACTTATTATCAATGCCCACCTGACCAGGCATGTCTAAAGGTCAGTTCCCTGTGCTTTCTCCTATTACCTGGTGAACTTGGGCATCCTGAAGCAATGTAGCAACTGCCTCATGTACACTGACAACCCTCTCCTCTTACCTTCCAACACTCAGACTTGTGAGAAATGCACTTATATATCCAAACTGGAAGCCACGCACTCTCCAGCCAAGACTGGAATAGCTGGTCAGGGGAAGGTCAATGCTTGCACCACACCACATGGAGCACATAGCCCTCTGGAACACACACCAGCACTGCCTGCACATAAAAACACAAACCACACACCCACCTTCGCGGAGGCTCTCAGTAAAAATCTACCCAAGCAGCAGAGCCTTTCAAGGCAGAAACCCAGTTGACCACCACAACACAACACTAATCACGAAACACATAACTCTCCTAAACAGTGTGCCATTCAACCAAAGCCCCTAAGGCAAAGCAGCATGCCCAACACACTAGTCAAAGGTGAATCGATAGTGAGGCACACTGATGTCCCACTCACTAGGTTGAATAAGGAGAAAGTAACATTTGGCTGCTTGTCAGGTGCCAGGATCCAACACATAACACTTGCACTCAGGTCGCTCAACAACAGGTACAAATATGTCTTTGTCATAGTACATGTGAGTGTGAATGACCTGAGACGTACCTCCCTGGACTACATGAAAAGAGACATGGAGGAGCTCTCAGATTATGTAGCCCAGGCGGGTATGACCCTAGCCCTGAGCAGCATCCTACCACCACCCAGAATGATACCACAGTACAAGCAGAAAATGATTGATTTCAACAATTGGCTAAATTTCTGGTGTCATTCTAAGGGGATCCAGTTTCTGTCTGACTGGGATGACATGATTGACAGACCTTGATGCTCTACCAGAGATGGCCTGCATCTGTCACCCCTGGGCTTCCAGATACTAGCCAATGCTCTTGCCACCCTTATAGTGCCTTTTTAGGTGGTGTTCCAAAGACCAAATTACCACCATAACAGCTACAAGCAAATGCAATGTGAGGGTCATGTTGCTCAATGCTAGAAGTCTAAATCTCAAAATGCACTCGCTCGAGGCACTCCTTAAAATGGAAAACATTGACATTTGTGCTGTATCAGAGACCTGGTTCAAGGCAGTAGAAAGCACCCCTCCACTACCAGACTATAACTCATTCCACAACATTTGGCTCCAGAACTTAGACCAAAGCTCCAAAGGCGGTGGTGTTTCCATAGTCATAAAGGATGTGCACACCTCTAAACTGGTAGCCCAACATAACTCATCAGAGATACATCAGGTGCAGCTAACATTGGGTAAGACAACAATTCAGGTGATAGCCTGCTATAGGTCCCAAACCATGTCGCAAGACTTGCACTCCACGTTCCTAAGCACCCTGGAGAATATTAGGGTCCAACCTAACACTCTCTTACTAGGCAACTTCAACTACCCTTCCATTAACTGGGTAAACTACTCATGTACCAATACACTTGCCCAACGTTTCTTGAAGTTCATTAATTCCAATGCCCTGGACCAGCTTGTTCTTACCCACACTTGAGGTAGCAACATCCTTGACTTGGTCATTACTAACATGGGCGACCGTTGCTCTACACCACTAGTCAGCTCCTCCCTGGTTAGATCCAACCACAAACTAATCACCTTGGAAATCCACATCCCTCCCACCCCCCAGCAAAGGTAACCACCATGAAAAACTTCTCCAAAGCTAACTCTGGGATCCTAAAAACAGAGGTGGCAAACTTCATGGCACCCATGCAAATTGAGTATAGTTGCATGACTGCAGAATCACACACCAATGCACTGTACGAACACCTACATGAATGCATGGATCTCGCCATACCCAATAGAATCAAGACACTCTCCTCCAAAAAAAGGAAGCCAATCTGGTGGTCCCCTGCCATAAACAAACTCTACAACAGAAGGAGGAATCTGATGTGGAATAAGGTGAAGTCCCAAGACTGGAAAAATTCCCTTATCTGCCTCAACAAAAAGTTGAGATCCCTCACCAAATCCTCTAAAGCTAGGTATGAAAACAGAATTGCAGCAGATAATAAAGACAACCACAAGGCCTTCTATAGTTATGTAAAGAATCTCCACGGCAATACCCTGATTTGCTCTGAGCTACTGCACAATGGTACCTCCTATACTGAGCCAACAGATATTGCCAGTATACTGGCCGACAGATTCAATGCCAACTTTACCACCCTCTTCCCCCAAGGACCAATCACAATACCAGTAGATTGTCAGGCACCCAGTATTACTGCTGCACAGGTTAAAACAACATTGTCCAAGGCCAAGAATACAGCTTCTATGGAGCCTGAACATATCCCTGGTTGTGTTCTACATGAACTACAGAGTGAACTGGTACCTCACCTGTGTGCTCTGTTCAATCACAGTCTCACCTCAGGCTTTGTCCCTGCAGAATGGCGCAATGGTGCAGTCATCCCTCTCCACAAAGGAGGAGCGACTAAAGACCCTGGGAACTATCGCCCCATTAACCTGACGAGTCTGATATGCAAAGCTATGGAATGCATCATCATGGACCTAATAAACAAGGATATAGGGAATCTCCAAACTCTGGATCCCACACAGTTTGGTTTGGTGAAGGGCAGATCATGCCTACCCAGCGTGGTTGACTTCTTTGAGTCAGTCACCAGAGCTGTGGATGAAGGCAAGGTGGTTCATACAGCCTACCTTGATCTGGCCAAGGCTTTTGATACCATTCCCACTCAGGAATCCTAAAAAAACTCACCATGTTTGGCATCAACCCCTATATCGCTAGGTGGGTTGCAAACTGGCTCACAGACAGAACTCACAGTGTGAAAGTAGCTGACTCCAAGTCAGTCTGCTGATTAGTCACGAGTGAAGTCCCACAGTGTTTGGTCCTGGGTCCTCTCCTGTTTGGTATCTACTTCTCTGAAGTCCAGGCCAACACAAAGGGACTCTGGCTGACAAAGTTTGCAGATGATTTCAAGTTGGGAGCTATTATTAACTCCCCAAGTGATGTTGACATCCTACAGAATAGCTTAACTGTGACCAATGACTGTTGTCAGAGCCATGGCCTTAAGCTCAATGCCAAAAAATGTCTTGTCATCCCCTTTGGGATAAACCCAGTTCCCATGAATTACCACATTGATGGTAGTCCACTGAACACAGAAGACGTTATAAGAGATCTGGGAACACAAGTTGGCAGCAACCTCTCTTTGATCACCACATTGCCACTGTGGTCAGAGAGTCCTTCTATGTGGCACATCTCATTACTAAGGGTTTTGCATCCAGGAAGAAAGAGATCATTGTCTCCCTCTATTCTTCCCTCATTAGGCCAATCATTGAGTACAATGCCCCATTTGGTATGTACCTCACTAGACACCTGCAACAACTGGAGAGGCCACAAAAGTAACTCACAAAGAGGATTCTAGGCCTTAAACACTTGTCCTATATGGACAGACTCAAAAAACTCCAACTATTCTCTGTCTCATATCGCCTACTTAGAGGTGATCTCTGCTTGACTTACAAAGCCATGTATGACCCAGCTCTATTAGAAATGCTACATCTAAAGAAATCCCAATCCCTGCGTACCACACCCTCCAGAGACCTCAACCTCATCACCACAATTAACAGAACATGCTGGAGGGACAGTTTCATAACCCAGAGACTGCCCATGCTATGGAACAGACTTCCCATACATGTCAAGCAGAGCACCTCGCTGACCCTCTTCAAGAGAAATCTTGATGAGTGGATGAGAAACAGAAAATTCACCCCGAGGATAACACCAGTGGCTCTACTCGACAAAGGCACTGGGAACTAAGGTTGGGTGGCACTATGCCAGGGTAATCCTATGGTTAGGCGTGTAAAAGCCCCAGTGCCATTAGCCTAGTACACACCTATTAACCTATGAATAATGACATAGGAAACCTCCAGACACTGGACACAACCCAATTTGGTTTCATCAAGGTCAGGTTATGCCTACTTAACCTGGTGGACTTCTTTCAGAAGGTCACCAAAGCAATGGATGAGGGCAAAATGGTTCTGCCTACGTAGATCTGGCCAAGG
This sequence comes from Protopterus annectens, assembly GCF_019279795.1. Classification (NCBI taxonomy): domain Eukaryota; kingdom Metazoa; phylum Chordata; order Ceratodontiformes; family Protopteridae; genus Protopterus; species Protopterus annectens. Next base: position 1,755,589,486 of record NC_056743.1, read on the forward strand.
CATTTGACACAATACCCCACTCTTACATTGTTGACAAACTTAAGAGGTTAGGTATAAACCATTATGTAACCCAGTGGATAGTCAGCTGGCTCATAGACAGGACCCAGGAAGTTAGAATTGGGGAGATCTCTACAAAGAGGCCAGTTACAAGCTAAAGTCCCTCAGGGATTGGTCCTGGGACTACTCCTTTTTTGGCATTTACTTCTCCAAAGTCAAAGCTAACATCAACGGCCTCTGGCAGACTAAATTTTCAGATGATTCCAAATTAGGAGCTGTCATTGAATTGCCCACTGACACAGATGTTCTCCAGGAAGGGCTGACACAGACAAGCAACTGGTGTCGGAGTCATAGACTAAAACTAAATGCCAAGAAATGCATATTAGTATCCTTAGGGATACCATCCACCCCTGGTAACTATCATATTGACAACACACCCCTAAAAGTTAACCCAGTAGTCAGGGACTTGGGGACACACATAGACAGTAATCTAGCGTTTGAGCACCACGTGTCTACAGTAGTAAGGATATCACTCTATGTTGTGCGACTTATAAACAAAGGTATGGCATCTAGGTCCAAGGAAGTCATTGTTCCACTGCATTCAGCATTCATCAGACCTATCACGGAGTACAACTCCCCCTTTGGTATGTACCTAACCAGGCATATCCAACAATAGGAACATCCACAGATGTCCCTCACTAAAAGAATACAGGGCATTAGTAACGTGCTCTGCAGACCACCTCAAGGCCCTATCCCCTGTATTCTGTCTCCTACAGGCTGTTGAGGGGAAATCTATGCCTGACATACAAGACATTGTAAGATGCTACTCTGATGAACCTCCTGCATAACCTCAAAACAAACAGCATCTGAATTACCCTTTCTAAGGACTTGAACTTTGCCTGTGATGTAAATAGCACCTGCTGGAAAGACAGGAATGTATCCCCAAAGACTACCTCTTCTCTGGAACAGGCTCCCTATCCATGTGAAGCAGTGTTCCTCCCTAACCCAATTCAAGTGTAACTTGGACAACTGGATGGGGAACAAGAAATTCATCCTTGGCTTGATACCTATGGCTCTAATGGACACAGGCAGCCTGTAAATAGTTCATCTCCCAGGCCCCTGCTTGTAAATGTTTCATCTCCCAAACTCCTGCTTACACTTATCAAGAGTACCAGAACTTGTTAGAAATTTGGGATGCGTGGCTAGGCTTAAAAGGCCATTCTGGTTGTTATTCTAATAAACACCTACGCAACGAAGAGAGGCGGTTCTTTCCCTCCATATATTTCCTTGTAGTCTGCCATTGCTCTGTGAAATTTCCTTTCACTTAGTGATGTAACTGCTCTATTATTCTAAATATGCTCTTTTTTCCTTCTTTGACTATGGAAGCTCATTTATTTCTATGTGAGCAGTGCATGCTAAGATTCATAAGGGATAGCAGTGTTTTTGTAGTTTCCCCATGATTTATCCCTCTCACTTGTCAGATTCTTCATTAAACCATTTATGTATATTGTTGAACAGACATAAGATAGCTGAATATACTTAGGAACTTTTCTGTGAAGAAACATAACATCTTATTGCTATGGGAGAACTGGTGTTCAGGTAGTCCTTATTGTTTCCTCAAACTCTTGCACTGACAGGCACCTAGTAACGAGAATAAGTTGACTTTTCTGTCCATGTGTGACTTGCCCATATAGCAAATATTCCTGCATGTCACTGTCAGAGTTTGACATGATGCCATTTATCCATATGTTCTGTGGTTGCTTGATTAAGGTCTAGTCAGGGACATTGCATAACCTACTCTCAGCCTCAGCCTTGAAGGTGGGGTAGTAAACTTAGTGAGGCCGTAAGATATTTACTGTGTATTTTTAGCACTGCGACTTCCCTGTGGCTTAAAGTGATTGTAATTACGTGTTATAATGTCTGGGTTGTACTAGCAGATATTAATTTCATGGTATTACTTGGCAGTATCAAAGGATGTTCATTATATAGGCACTGTACTGAAAACTGTCTGTCATGTTTAGTGCTGCTACATTCAGCACTCCTTCTGGTATTATTGGAGGATGTGCACTGTCAACAGAAGAATCTGTTGTGTTTGTAACTTGTTCTACTGCATTTCCCTTTGCTCTTTTAATCCTTTTCTCTGTTATATATAATAGACATTTATTGTGTACAGTGTCCAGCCATTATTTTGCTATATATATTGTGATTTCTTGATTTGTGATGTGTGTTTTCAGATCATTTTCTGAGATGCCTGTTACTTCACACTTACAGGAACAAAACCATGCTTACTGTTAGTGAAGACTTTCCCTAATGCTTCTGTTATATGTATGAATTATCTTAAGCTGGCTTTTACACTAGGCACCAGGGATTACTGTTAAAGTCTGTAACGGCACTGACGTTACAACAGAGAATGGGGGCTGGAGGGATACACTAGACACCAGGGGCAACTGTTAAAGTACTGTAATGGCACCAACAGCACAAAGGGGATCATGGGGGATGGGGATGTACTAGTCACCAGGGGTAAAATATACTGAAGTGTTGTAATGGCACCATCATCACAATGGGGATTGGGGAGAGCAACTACATACCAGGAATGACTCAAGGAATAAAGTATCACACCAGCACCATGGGAATTAGAGGGTGGGGGTTACACTAAATCACCAGGGTCTAATAGATACATGCTGTAATGGCACATAAACTATTATGGGGATTTGGGTACCATGAGAGTTAGGGACCAGGACTGTGGTGTGTGTGTGTGTGTGTGTGTGTGTGTGTGTGTGTGTGTGTGTGTGTGTGTGTGTGTGTGTGTGTGTGTGTGTCTGTGTGTGTGTGTGTGCATGTGTGTGTGCACGCATGCACACATGCTTGTGCATGTGTGTGTGTTCATGCTGTGTATACTGGTGTATGTGAGAGTGACTATGGGTGGGGGAATGACGCTGTCTACATGACCAGTAGTTTACTACCACAATGCACAGATCATCAATGATCTGCATGTCGTGGTAGTGAATGTGCTTCAGAGATGTGCAAATTAGCCGATAATGAGTTCTTATCTTATTGCAGCTAACATGTCCCTTAATCACAAATAAGCACATCTTGGGAGAAAGCCGTTTTTGGTACGAGCCATATGGCTTGTGCTAGACACTTTAATAAATTCCTAGCAGTGTTTTTGCTACAATCTCCCACACTCCTACATCTCTACTTTGGGGTAAGGAAAAACTTCCTTACCCTCAGTATTCTATAATCTTGCTGTTTTACATAGTTCCTTGTCAACAAAGCACAAGAAACCATCAAACTACTTTGATGATTCCCATTTCTTCTTAACAGAGAATGGCAGTCAGCAAGGAACCCTGCAGTTTCAAATATTTTTTTCATAAACTGTGGTGGGTCCTCTTCACATGGTCAACTTTTCAGGAAGTCGACTTTCATATGGCCGAGACCATATGATCGACTTTTGAAAAGCCCTCCATGGGGAACTGCTATATCTGTACAATGTGGAATGGGAAAATTTCCTTCTTCCACACTGTAATGTGATCTCGGAGTTGGTATATTTAAGTTATGGGGGGTGGAGCCCCCCATGGAAGGTGCAGGGGGGCCTGCTAACAGTTGAAAGATAAGTGTTTGTTGTCTGTTTTTATTTTACATGGTTGGCTTTTCGAAAGTCAATCATATGGTCTCGACCATATGAAAGTCGACTTTCTGAACAGTCGACCATGTAAAGTAGACCCACTGTGGTTTGATCAGACTGTATGTATGCATGTAGCATATGTTGCCTAACTCCTGTTTTAGCCTTTTACTTTTTTGATATGATGTAAAATATTCTGTTCTGTATTAGTCTTTTTATCATGTACATTTGATACATTTGGTTATGGTATTGGTATGCTTTAGTGCACTGTTGTTACTTAATACTTATGCTTACATTTCACCATTTCCCTCATTTGTTTTAAATTAACATACTTTTTCTGCCATTCTCTCCATCTTTCTTGCTACTTCCTGAAATAGACGGTGATGCTTCATGCTCCAATCACCTGACATGGTTGTCTGTAGTTTACTTGTCTACTGTTACTTTTGGTCATGTTAGAAGATAATTCTCTGGTCACTCGTCCTACCAAAACTAACTAAATAAAGAAACCTCAGTAACTGCACAGAATATTTTCATAATGGCACTTCTTGCTATATGGAGAAGTATGCATACTTTTATATTTTTCTTTTACTGAGGTTTTATTATGCAGCCTTTCAGCTTTTCCCGGTTAGGGGTTGTCACAGCGGAACTCCGGTCCGCTAATGATTGGCAGTGGATTTTTACTGTGCCAAGTTGCCAGCCCGATGCCCAACCTTCAAAGAAGGCACACCCATTCATGCAATTACATACTTGCATGTCTTTAAACATCTTTATTATGCAGTAAAAAAAAAAAAAAAAAAAATATATATATATATATATATATAAACTTATTTATCAAACATAAAATAAATGATATCGTTGACACATAGTAGGTACCTATACTATTTAAATGTGCGTATATATGTGTGTCACTATGCATCTGTGTGTATGTTTGCATATGTGTGTGTGTTTATTGTATGTGTGGTGGAGGGCAGTCTAGTACTAAACATAAAAACACATTTGCTGCAGGTAAAAAGAGAAAGTGCTTAGTGTTTGCATTTCTGCTTCCACTGATAACAACAAAAGAGTTCTGCATTTTCCCATTGTTTTGCAGTATTAAACATCTCAGTAGCAATTTGTAGGGTATTTGCTGGAAACACAAATTTATGAGGATAAGACATATAAAAATTAGGTAAATAAGATTTTACTCACAAAAAAAACGAAAAGCTGTTAAACATGGTAGTGATACATTATATTTCATCAGTGCTTTACCAAGGGACATATTAATCTGACCATAAATTATATTTGCCCTCTGGCTGTTTTACTGCACCTTGAGAATTCAGGTGCCTCAGGAGAGCAGATCATGCGCTGTTTGTGAAGTAGTTGTTTCATGTTGAGCTAAGTCACATGTTACAATGACTGTAGCACCACAGCAGTATTAGATATGAAATTATGTAATGCTGGGTATGTGAATCCTGGTGCTACCTGTAGGCAGGTATGTAGTGTATACTATAATAAGTCAAGGAAATGATCCACTAACACTCTATATTCTGTTCATGTATATTTAATCCCTTCAACTTACATCTGCATATTGTGTGGCTTTATGCAACTTTAATAACCGAACCAAAGCTCCAGACATGTACTAATATGCCTTACCTGCCTAGCAAACAATGAAGCATGTAGGTAAATGAGTAGGATTAGTGAAATGGTCTGAGGCTGCAGCTATGGAGCATTTGTCACTAGTCTTTCCAGAAGATCACATGACCCTGTCTTCAGAGTGTACACCACCAGTTTCATAGTAACACAAGAATACCAATAATGTTCAGCATTTGATATGTACTGTCCTGGGCAGGAATAGAAACTCATTGCCAAGCTACTGTCATCCCACAGGTAGTGGGCAAGGTCTGGAAAAGGACATATGCAACTTTCTGCTTTGCATCACCTGCTCTGGACATAGTTAGTCATCTGCTGCAAAGTTCAGTGAACTGTGCTGTATTAATGGGGAAAATCAACAGACAGAAGTCATATAATGGAGGGTTGGATAAGGTTTAATATAAGGTGCCACCTGGACACTCAGCTGATTAAGTGGATATATGAAAAGAGTGCCCTTTTTGTTTGGTAATACTCAATGAGTTCCATCTCCATAATGTTTTCTTGGATACTTGGGACTACTTACTTCCATAATCTACACTTTTAAAACCAATGAGAAAAATACAGAGAAAAAGTGGTTGTGCATGCGGGCATGTGTGCTTGTGTGGATATGTCCATCTGTCTGTATCTGTGTATCTGTGCCTGCAGATGCAATGTTACCTGGATATGGTGGATGGGGGTATAGGTGCAGAGTGAACAACTGTGGTTAAAAATATCAGTATGTCATTCCATATGACATTGTAATTATGAACCATATGTTTTCTCTTTATTCTTTGCATTGTGGTAGTTTATTAGGTGAAAATGAAGAACGCTGGACACTCCCAGCATTTTGCTTTCCTTTCTAAAATGATATAGCTACAATGTAATTTGACAGCTGCCATGATTTTTTGACAGTTACTGATGAATGGTGGACAAGTGGTGCTGCGGTAGCGTTGTCGCATTCGATTCTCAGCTAGAACGTCTTCTGCGTGGAGGCATGCATGAATGGGCGTGCTTTCATTGAAGGTTGTGCATCAGGGCTGGTAACTCGGCATGTAAAAATCCACTAACAAACATTAGTGGACTGGAGTTCCGCTGTGGTGACCCCTAACTGGGATAAGCCGAAAGACACAACAGCAACAACAACAACTGATGGATGGTGGAGCAGAGATTTCTAGGCAGCACTAAGCACAACATACATTATTGGGCTTTTCTTTCAATTCCATTTGTATCAGCTCACCCTTAACCCCCTACTGTTCATCTTTAAAAAAATTCTATGGTTGGGAGGTTAAGAGAGCCCCCTATTACAAATGGAATTAAATTAAAAATATCTGCCTGATGTAACCTAATCATCTTTGTATCTTTCAAAATGTTTCTGTCTATCTGTTTGTCTGTCTACTTGACTATTTACCTATCTGTCTATCCACCTGTCTATCGGTTTAGCTGTGTACCTCAGTTTGTACACTGGTGCTGTGCATAGTTACAAAGAGAAAAGTAACTGCTGGTGTTTAATGAGCAGAATTCAACTCTGTCTGGTCATGTAACATCACCACCATGATGTTCATTGTTTTCTGTAAGCACCGTTTATGTTTAACCAGTTTTGAATTATACTTGTTTGCTTAGATACATTCTTGAAGAGGACCATCTTTAGTGAGAAAGACATAAATGTATTGTTAGCTAGAGAAATACTGCAGGGAATGAACTGATTTAAGCTGGTATTTCTATTAATGGAAAAATCCATATTAACAGTAGCAGGGTGGTAGATGCACAGGTGTTTTCAAAGAAGAAGGTGACAGTAAAAATGTATACATACAAGGAAAGAGGAAAACCATAGTTCTGTAAATTATTCATGCTGCAGTCGATATATGAGAGAGTAATTCCTGCAGCTGTAATAATAAATAGGATTTTACTTAGTGATATCAGTTGTCATTTGACCTATTGTTTCAGCGCTCGTCTCCTTCACAGAAAGCTCTGTTTGACGCTGACTTTCCAATGTCAACAACTGTCTCATAATGGCAATGTTGCCTTAAATCATCATCAGCTTTCTGAGTGAGAATTTTATAAACACATTTTAGTGGAATAAACTGATGAATGCAACTGAGTTAAATGTATAACACCTGTATGCAATTTGTAACAGGTAGGCTAAAACAAAAATATTAAGATTTCAAGACTGAGACAGAAGATATTTATATGTTTGTAAGAGTCTCTCTTTTTTTCTCTCTGTTTCTCTCCTCCCTCTGTTTGAATGTACTGTCACAGGCTGCTCATCAATCCACACCACTATCTCTCTTTGAGAAGAGCTCTTGCTACAGTCTTCTAAATACACACAATCTCAGGCAAGAGTGTCCATTGGATCCATAGCTATGGACAGCAAAGGCAGGCCCATCATTTCCTAAAGCAGAAACAATTCCATCCCTTTATTAGGGTAAGCTTCACACCAGGAGGAGGTGAGGGGCAGGAAACACAGAAACTGGAAAAGACATTCTGGATATGTTTCAGCAAATGATTAAGAAATAAGTTTTTTGGACTGTAACCTTGTACGTAATATTTCTTGTTGTTCTTTGTCACAGTATGAATTGTCGGCTCTAAATAAAGGACTTAGTTTTGTTCCTACTGCTCTGATCTATGAATCTGGTTTAGTCTCTGATATTAAAGCTTTTTGTAGGTAACCTAGCTTAAAATATTTTTTTTCAGAAATAAAGTCATTAATGGTATTTTGGGCAGAAAGAATTTAGATTTAAACCTTTTACATTTACACTACTGGCACTAAACCAAATGCCATTTTTGAACAAACCTTCTGATGTTGTCAGTCTTCGTTTATTCTTGAGAGATGGGACTTGTTCCGGTCCTCCAAATTGGCTTGGCCGTTATACAGTTTCTGCCAGCCAAAAACTCTCAAACCAAGTTTCTACCCACAGTGCCCCTGTGTTCATTACCTCAGATCTCATTTGCCACTCTGTCAGCAAGACACATCAGCCTTCTCTCAGCTAAGCGTTACCTTAGTTTTCTACTTTTAGTGAGAAAGTTAAATCTTTCATCCTAAACTCCTTCCTTTTCTATCTTTTTTCTTCTATCATACCTATACATTACTGTATTTTTCTTCTCTATCCACCCTTTTTCTAACCCATCAGGTTTTTCTTCATACCATCATTGGTACTAGCCCCTTTCTACCTTAGGTAATCGTATCTACTATCGCTGTTAGATTTTCTCCTCTTTTCTTTCCTCTTGTGTGCGTGGGGGTTTACGAGTATGTTTTTCTTTTCGGGGGTATTTTTATTTTTGCCCTTCATTTTGGATATGTCTGACAAACCAACCATAACTGAAAAATCTCTTGACAAACCCCATTAGTGTACATCAGGTTTCAAGCGTTGTAAAGACTGTGATAGGAAGATGCCCAATTATGATGGACATCTTTCTTTTGTATATTGCTTAGGGACACCTCATTTAGAACTGGATTGTGAAACTTGTAAGGGGTTCAGTCAAAGAACCTTGGCAGAGCATTGGAACAAGCACTTGCTCAAAGGTCTCCTTAAATCCCCTTTCAGTGAAGCCTTGTCCAAGGCAGACATAAAAAAGGATCCTTCAAAAAAGAAAAGCCTATCTGTACCGACCTCACCCTCAGTTTCAGAGGCTCCTAAAAGGAAATCCTCAGTTCTGCATTCTTCGGAACCAAGGGTCCTAGACTTGTGACTCCTCGGCACCGTCAACCTCTATGGTGCCGTCAACTGGTTACTGGCTCAGTACCGACTTCACCTATTTCAGTGCAACCTGCTACATCAGCACCGATGCAATTTCAATCTACCCTCTCAGTGCTGAAACCTACATTGGAATTGCCCAGGACAAGATATTCTTCTATGATAAATCCCTATGTAGGACAAGTCCTAAGTCCATTTTTAGAATACCCTAAGTCTCTTTTGGCCCTCTCGGTATGGTCCTCTAGGAGTCTGTCAGAACTGGATGTCATTAGATTGGTAGAGCAGCTGTTACTGGCCAGAGGCATCCCTGCCCCTGCTCATCCCCCTTTCCCATCTAGATCAGAGATCTTTTCTTTATCCTAATTATCCCCCTCCAACTACAACCTCAGTTTCAGAGCCCAACACTTTGATTCCCCCAGTACTGGCTGTCTCAGTGCCGTTAGATGTATCCACCTCAGTGTCGGCAGTTGCTCTGACCTCTTCGGTTCATGTTTCAGAGCCGACTAAGTCTTGGGATCGAGACCCCCTCTGTCGGTTCCATGGTTCCTGGGTCGGCACCCACTTTGGGTATGGTGCTAATCTCAGTTCCAGAAACCTTGGCAGTTGCAGGTCCTTCCTTGGCTCCAACCTTAGAGGGTGGCTCCTCGGAGTGTGATCTCAGTTCCAAGGTAGTCTTTCTCAGTTCCAGGCTCCCACTCCTCTTTAGGGGTGCTGTCTTTCAGGTTATGGAGAGGGCCTTAGTCTCTACAGGCTCCCAGCTGGTCCCAACTGCATTGGAGTATCATGTTTCCCTTTCCTCTGATCCAGTGTTGACACCCATCTCTATGGCAAGCCAGCAAGCACTGAAGCTTTAAGTTACCCATGTACAGGGTCCTTCTTCGGAGTCTTCCCCAGAGATTTCCACTGAGGAGTCACCATGAAAAAGAACTTGCAAGAGGAAGCATCTGGATTCCCCTGAAGAATCTGTCACAGAAGACACTGATTTCGATGAAGGGGAGGGTTCCACATGGTCACCCCATGAGGATGTCTCCTTTGGACACATCCTAGAGATTTTGAAACAGAGGGGTAACTGGAAGTCCCATGACACACCCTCAGAGGAAATAGTGTACTTGCAAGCCTTTGATGCTCGATCATTTACCTCCTTTGTATCCCCACCCACTGACAACATGGTTAAACTATGTGCAGTGGGCGTGGAAGGCTCCTGATGCCATAGAGCCTATCCCCCGAAAACCGGACAAAATATTATCCCTACCAGAAGACCACCAATATTGGACAAAGGGTATGTCAGTAGATGCCATTGTGGTAGTGGCAGCCACTAAAAAAGAAATTAGCTGAAGGGAATCCCTCTGTTCATCCTCCTAACAGGGAGTTCAGGATGATGGACAGGTTTGGAAAGCATGTCTACACTTCATCGACCTTCGCTCTTGGGTCTTTGAATTTTATGGCACATTTTACAAGACTTCAGGAAGACCTGATTAAGGAATTATCAGACACTCTAGCTGGGACTGTTTCCAGTGAGGTACAAGATAAGGTTACCTCACAGCTAGCCACCCTGGAGTCTATTTCAAACACGTTCATGTGACTCATTGCCCATGCAATCAAAGGGACGATCAGGGCAGCGGGTTCTGGTATTGCCATTGGGCGACATGCCTGGATGCGCTTGTGTGACTTTGCAGAGCCCTTCAAGTCTTCCTTCATCAATGCTCCATTTGATGGTTCTTCCCTGTTTGCCCCTACAGTTAAGGACACACTCACCAGATGTGAAAAGGATGGTAAGACCCTATCTGCTGTGGACATTCATTTTTCTACTCCTCAACAATCCTTTGCCAGGAATCAGAGAAGTGGGAAAATGTCATTCAAAAAGTCTCAGTGTACTTTCTATGATATGGCAGACATTCCTCAAGGCAGAGGGGGAAGCATCGATGGAAGATGTCAACCCCAAGGCAGAGGTGGCCTGGGAAACCAGGGGTCCAGAGATTCCTTTTCTGGACCGCCCTACCAGCTCTCATGAAAGGAGGTCCAATTGCTTACCTCTGGAAGCAGTCTGGGGAAGACTTTCTCTGTACCTGTCAGCCTGGTGTCAAATAACAACTGATTCATGGGTGAAGAAGATCATTGCCAGAGGTTACACTATCCCCTTCTATATAATTCCCTCCTCACAAAGGAAAATCTTGGATGTTCCACTGCATCAAAGGGAACAAGCTGCCCATGAGATACACAGGCTGCTTCAAAACGTCCCACCAGACCAGCTAAAATATGCATTCTATTCAAGAATCTTTTTTGTGCCAAAAGACAGGGGACTGGAGGCCAATACTAGACCTCAGCCTATTAAAAGAATTTGGACAGTAGACAAAATTCCAGATGGTCATGGTTCAGTCTATCCTCCCTTTTCTGGAGAAAGATGACTGGATGTGCTCTATAGACCTTCAAGATGCATATCATCATGTAAATATAGACAAGCACTCAAGAAGGTTTATCCGCTTTCAGCTGCAAGCCAGTCATTACCATTTCAGAGCGCTACCATTTGGTCACACCACAGCCTCCATGGTGTTCACCAAATGTATGGTGGCCATCACAGCCCATGTGAGATTACATGGATTCTGGGTGTTTCCTTATCTAGACGAGTGGCTCCTCCCACCACCACCAGGCATCTGCTGATTCAAAACCTGGACTTTGTTATACATCTATTCAGACAGCTTGGCATAACAGTGAACTACAAAAAAATCCCAGCTGTCCCCCGCTCAAGACCTGGAGTACATCAGGGCACAACTCGTTGCAGCTAACTGCATAGTGTCTCTACCACTTCACAGGCTTCAGAAAATAAGATGTCAAGTTCAACCCATATTACCAAGGTTAAAAGTACCTGCCCTCCTTATTCTACAAACCCTGGGTTCCATGGCTATCACCTTAGTTCCCATGGCATGCTTTCATATGAGAATACTTCAATGGCTTCTAGCCTCATAATAGTCCATTCTTACTCACCCATTAAGTCACCCAATTTTAATAACACAAACCTGCAAGAAAGGCCTGTTTTAGTGGATGAAGTCAGAAGAGATCCTGATGGGATGACCCTTTGTTCCCCCCCAACCAAAGGCCATAATGACCATGGACTCCTCCCAGATGGGGAGAGCCATTATCTGGGAAAGACAGTCGAAGGCACTTGGTCTCCCCAAGAGGCTTACTTGCACATCAACATCCTGGAGATGAGAGCAGTGCTTTTAGTTTTGCAAGCCTTTCAGAATGTTCTTCATCCGGGAATGGTTGCAGTCCAATCAAACAACATGTCAGTAGTCTGGTATATCAACAAGGAAAGGGGGATCCAAATCCTACCCCCTCTGCTGGGAAGCTATCAAAGTTTGGCAATGGGCGATATCTTCCAACTGCTTTCTTGTGGCAATGCACATCCCAGGGAGTTCCAACGTGATGGTTGACAAGTTGAGCAGACAAATCTTACTGCCTCATGAGTGGTCTTTAAATCACAAAGTGGCAAAACAGATATTTCTCTGATGGAGCAAACCTTGCTGCGACCTATTTGCCTCCCTGATAAACAACAAATGCAGCATGTACTTTGCCCTACTCCCTCCACAGGGAGAGTCCCCCAGAGATGCTCTTCTTCTAGATTGGCCCCGGGTCTCCTTTATGCATCCTCACCTAATTCCCCTCATTCCCCTTTTTCTGAAGAAAACCAAAAGGTTGCAATCCAGAGTAAACTTCATTGCTCTGTTCTGGCCCAGGCAAGTTTGGTTTCCCTTCCTATGGCCTCACTTGGTTCACCGACCTTGGTTCTGGACCCAGCTCCAGATCCACTCTCACACCCCAAAGGGCTGTTACACCCAAACCTTCAATCCCTCAAGCTCACGGCTTGGTTTCTCCAATTTCAGTAATCGCCAGGTAATTTACTATTACTTGCCCTGTCTGAAAAATGTTTCTGGCTTCTCATAGACCATCCACTAGGAAATTGTATGACAGCAAATTGAAAAGATTCTGTCTTTGGGCTTCTGAGAATGGTCTAGATCTCTTTTCAGCTCCTGTTGAAAAAAATCTTAGAATTTTTGGGAGATCTTTTTAAACAAGGAGCAGCTGCCTCTACCATCACGGTTACTATATCTCTAATTTTCACAATAGTTGTGGTGACCACTCCCTAATCTCCCGTCGCTTATGTAAAGTTTTTCATAATGGGCTCCTTCATATAAAACCCCAGTTCAAGGATCCATTACCACCGTGGGGTCCTATTTTTGTTTTGCAATATTTGGCATCAAACCCCCCCCCCCCCTTTGAGCCAGCAGCCACTTGTCAACTCATATTCCTCTCTTGGAAAATCCTTTTTCTAGTCATAATTACCTCCACCAGAAGTGTGTCAGAAATACAGGCATTTTGTGCAAAACCGCCATATATAATCTTCCATAAGGATAGAGTGTCCTTGAGAACTAATCCTACCTTTCTTCCTAAGGTGGTCTCTGAATCAAACATCAATCAGTCCATTCATTTACGAGTTTTCTTTCCACATTTCTCTAACAAAGGTGAATACTGTCTGCATATGCTGGATATTCACAGACAGCTGAGTTTTTATCTGGACAGACTAAGGATGATAGATCTTTAGACCAACTGTTTGTTTCCTTTTCAGGACCAAGAACTGGTAAACCAGTCTCCAAGGTGACTTTGCATGTCTCCGCCCTACTTATAAATATATATACTACTGGGCAAGACTACAAGCTTTAGACTACTGGCTTTCTAAGGCAGAACTGTATCTGTCAGGTTTTAACACTTTTTTGTTATGTTTTAGATAATATGCTTTGACTAAAAATATTTTCTACTTCAACAATGAATGTTACCAACAGGTAACGGTTACAGCTGTGAGTTCATACCTTGCACCCATATATGCCAACTTTTTATGGGGTTCATTGAGGATATGCTTATTTATGATTCTAGCCTCTGCATCTATACCTATGCCATGGACATGTGGTGCGGCTATTTAGATGATTTTTTTTTTCAAACATCTTTATTAAATTTACACATATTACAAAGGCAATCTTACATTTATATAAATGAAAACATACAAAATGATATCACTTTAGTTACAGTTTACATCACAGATACCACTGAAACAACTACAGTTGTTTTATCTCTGTTACTATTTTCATTACTTCCAGTAAAGTTGGTCTAGACTTTGATTTCCATTTTCTAGTAATTGCTTTTTGGCAGCCACCACAATTAAACTCAGCAAGGCTTTACTTTGTCTAGGCAATTCCGATTCTGTAGCATAACTCAAAAAAATCATCTCCCCAGTCAGTCCAATCTGCTCACCCAGCATCTCAGACAGACTGGTCTGCAGGGAATCCCAAAAGTCTGCCAGCTCATCACACTTCCAAAAAATATGTTCCCAGATACCACTTTTTTGCCCGTCACACCTTCAACATTTGCTTTCCCCCTGAGGAAAAATGATTTGAAGTTTACTTGGGGTATAAAAATACCTATGTAAACACTTCCAGGCAATCTTCTAGACTTTGTTACATATTTGGGAGATATAGATTGAAATTACACTATTTTGAGATACAATAGCAGTGTTCCGCTAACGCGAAAGTGCACTTCAACAAAAGTGCACTTTCGTGAAAGTCACTAAGTCGCATGGGACATTTTCTGCACTGTGGTGTGGTAGTGATGGAGCTTAGGTTTAGGGCTTGGGTTAAGGATAGTGGATAGCTAGTAGGGCTATCCACTATCCTTAACCCAAGCCCTAACCCTAAGGTCCGTGACTACCGCACCACAGTACAGGAAATAGGTCCATAACTACTGCTCAGTGGAGGAAATACAATTTCCTGCACTGTGGTGCGGTAGTCACGGATCTTAGGGTTAGTGGATAGCCCTACTAGCTATCCACTATCCATTACCCAAGTCCTAACCCTTAGTTCGTTCTAGTGACTTTCTCGAAAGTGCACTTTCGTTGAAGTGCACATTTGCGTTAGTGGGACACTACTATCATATTTCAAAATAGTGTAATTTCGATCTACAGTAGTAGACCCATATATATATATATATATATATATATATATATATATATATATATATATGTTCATAGGTTCAAAGGTACTATGCTATCTGCCCGAAGACATTTATTAGCCTAGCCAGAATGTGTTGGCTTTGCTGCCCCCTTAGATTAGTTCCCTGTGCCTCTGTCCAGCAGAGCCACTGAAGTGATCCCCAGGGTAAACATTCTGTTTCCCATCCACTCGTCAAGGTTTCTCTTGAAGAGTGCTAGAGAGGATCTCTGCCTAATGTAGATTGGAATCTTGTTCCAAAGCATGGGAAGTCTCTGGGACAGAAATCTATCCCTCCAGCACGTCCTATTTATTGTTGTGGTGAGGTTTAGATCCCTAGAGCGTGTGGCTCAAGGGGATAAGCTTTTTTTTAGGTGGAGCATGTTGTTCAGTTTTGGGTTGGACATGGCCTTGTATGTCAGGCAGAGATCACCTCTGAGTAGGTGGTATGCAACCGAGTACAGCTGGAGTTTCTTCAGTCGAGCTGCATAGGGCATCTGTTTGCCCCATTGTTTCTTTGTGAATTGCTTATCTAATCTCTCTTCTCAATCATTTCTAAGCTCCACTGATTGATTCTTATAATTATCATGCAATATTTTATATGCTTTACTAATTATTCCTTTTTCAATGGCAGCTTCTGTCCTAGATTCTATTAAAAACTCTACCAGTGGTGGTTTTTCATTTAGGAGCCCCCTATTTCTTTCTCTTTGCCTATACTCTGATATCAATCCTTGATAGGGAAGGCAGTCTCTAGCCTGCAGTCTAAATAAATTATTGGCCTCTTCCCTTTCTATTACTGTTCCCTTTCTAGTTATTTGCTCCCAATACCTTGCTTCCTTTGCCAATTTTCTCGAATAAATTCCAGCCCCCCTCTTGCCTATTATCTATGTCACTAACCACAGTCAACCCCATTGGGAAAATCTCTTGTCTCCATTCTCATGCTGGTTTGATTCTTAGAAAACTCCCTGGTATTTTATGAATATAATACTCTGTATGATTTTGGTTGTTCTCCTTAAGAATCTGCATCCAAAATCCCAATCTCTCCTTATTTCTTGAGCTTCCGCCCTGTGTCAGCATCATTCCTTTCCACTTGGAATTATAGTTTTCTGCTTGTGCTATGTATAAGAACCTTAACTGTGTTGCTCTAAAATACCCCCTCAAATTAGATAATCCTAGTCCAGCTTGTACTAAGCTAACTGCCCTTAAGCAGCCATTTTGCCTAGCAGCCACTGTCCCTTATGAGACTAGGCTACTCTCCCAACCCCTGGTAGAATTAGCATATCCCACTTGACCCTTGCTGTCTTTCCTTCCCAGATAAAATCCTTCAACTCTTTTTGATTGCTATCCACAACTTCTCTGGTTGATAAAAGTATGCCTGACCTGTGTATAAGACTAAAGGGACTAAAACATTTTAATGGCTTGTATCTTAGTATCCATATCCATATAACAAAACTTCCAGTTTCTCAACTTTTGTATTATCTTCTGTTTAGTCTCTTACCACATATCCTTAGCTGCCACCACAGAGTTATTTCTAATCCATACTCCTAAATTTTTCATTTTATCATGTCCCAATAAATATGGATATTATTGGACCAATTCGTGTGTGGGTACATAATTTACCACTATTGCCTTTGTTTTAGCTTCATTAATTTTGTATCCTCAGAAGATTTGAAACTGTCTTAAAATGTTCCACAACACTGTAATGTCCCTTTCTGGTTTGGTCATGTATAAAATAATATCATCTGCAAATACAGCCAGCTTTTCCTGACTACCATACCAATTATATCCTTGAATTTCTGAGTCCCTTATTTTCTTTGCCAATGGTTCTAAATATAATGCAAACAACAAAGGGGAAAGCGACAACCCTGCCTGGTTCATTTACTCAAGCAGAAATTATCAGAGAGGACCCCACCCACTTTAATTCATTCCTCCGATCCCTCATATATTCTTTTAATCAACAATTGAATCAAGGAAAGCAAATGCTTACATTGCCCTGCTCATGAAGTCCCAGTCTACTTTGTCAAATGCTTTCTCTGCATCAAGACCCACTAATAAAAGTGGTACTTTCTTACATTCTGCTTCCGTCTGGATCATCGCTGTTCTATTAATATTGTCAAATGTTTGCCTCCACAAAACCACACTGATCCATATCTATCAATTTTGGCATCACTTTTGCCATTCCTTTAGCTATTATAGACATAAACACTTTATAATCATGGTTTAGTTTTGAAATGGGTCTGTATGAAGCTGGGCCTGATGGATCTTTACCCTCTTTAGGTATTACAGCTACCACCCCCTTCTTCCAGGTAGCTGGTACTTTTCCTTCTCTTAAAATACGCTTAAACAAAACCTTCCAGATCTTTATCAGTTTTTTCCCTCCTAACTTCCAAACTTACACAGGAATACCATCTATTCCTGGGGACTTTCCTGTAGATTGGTTATACATAGCTATTTTTATCTCATCCCTTCCTATTCTAACTGTTAGTAATTGAGCCTCATCTACCTCTAACTTTGGCATATTTAATTCTTCCGTAAACATTTCCATTTGTACCTTTTCTAGATTTCTAGATTTCTCTACTTTATATACATTTTCATAAAATTTCTGAAATATTTCTAATACTTCTACAGGGTATCTTGTTATCTTCTTTGTTATAGGCTCCGTAAGCTTAGTGACTGCCCTTTCCACTTTTTCTTGCCTGAGCTGTTGTGCTAGAAGTTTTTGTGCTTTAGAATTATTATAGGTTCATAGGTAGGTACTAGGCTATCTGCCTGAAGGCATTTATAAGCCTAGTCAGAATGTATTGGCTTTTGCCGCCCTCTTAGATTAGTTCCCTGTGCCTCTGTCCAGCAGAGCCATTGAAGTGATCCCCGGGGTAAACTTTGTTTCCCATACACTCGTCAAGGTTTCTCTTGAAGAGTGTTAGCGAGGAGCTCTGCCTAATGTAGATTGGAATCTTGTTTCAGAGCATGGGAAGTGTCTGGGACAGGAATATATTCCTCCAGCATGTCTTATTTATTGTTGTGGTGAGGTTTAGATCCCTAGAGTGTGTGGCTCAAGGGGATATGGTTTTCTTTAGGTGGAGTATGTCCATCAATTCTGGGTTGGACATGGCCTTGTATGTCAGACAGAGATCACCTCTGAGTAGGCGGTATGCAACCAAGTACAGCTGGAGTTTCTTCAGTTGAGCTGCATAGGGCATCTGTTTTAGGCCAGTGATCCTCTTGGTGAGGTACTTCTGTGGTCTTTCCTGCTGTTGCAGGTGTCTCGTAAGGTACATCCCAAATGGGGCGTTGTACTCTATGATGGGTCTGATGAGTGATGCATAGAGGGGCACAATGGCCTCTTTTGATCTGGATGCAAACGCTTTTGTGATTAGGTGGGCCACATAGAAGGATTTTCTAACCACTTTGGCAATGTGGCTATCAAAGGAGAGATTATTATCTACTTGGGTCACCAGATCCCTTATTACATCTTCCATATTTAGGGGGCTACCACCTATGTGGTAGTTTGTGGTCACTTTGTTTTTTCCAAAGGGGATGACTATGCACTTTTTGGCATTTAGCTTGAGGCCATGGTTTTGACACCAGGTATCTGTCTCAGTGAGACCCTTTTGGAGGATGTCTGTGTCAGCCAGAGAGTCAGTTATAGCCCCTAGTTTGCAGTCATCTGCAAACCTGGTCAGCCATAATCCTCCTGTGCTTGCCTGTACCTCTGAGAAGTATATGCTGAACAGGAGGGGTCCTATGACTGAGCCCTGGGGAACGCCACTTGTAACTGGTTTAGGGTCAGACTTAGCTCTCGCAACTCTTACCATGTGGGTTCTGTCTGTGAGCCAGTCGGCAACCCATCTCGTGATGTAGGGGTTTATGTTCAGGCTGGTGAGCTTGTCTATAATACCAGAATGGGGAATGGTGTCGAAGGCCTTTGCAAGGTCTAGGTAGGCTGTGTGGACCTCCTTTCCCTCATCTATTGCCTTGGTAACTGTCTCAAAGAAGTCCACCAGTTTTAGGAGGCATGATCTGCCCTTAACAAAGCCGAACTGGGTAGGGTCCAGTGTTTAGAGGTTCCCAATGTCTTTGTTAATGAGATCCATGATGATGCGCTCCATAGCCTTGCAGACCAAGCTAGTCAGGCTTATAGGGTGATAGTTCCTGGGGTCTGTTGTGGCTCCACCTTTGTGGAGCGGAATAACCATTGCTGTGTGCCACTCTATGGGCACTTAGCCTGTGGTGAGGCTGAGTTTGAACAGTGTGTTTAGGTGAGGGGTTAGTTCATCTTTGAGCTCATGTAGGATGCAACCTGGGGCACCGTCCGGTCCCATTGATGCTGTGTTTTTGGCTTTGGAGCGGGCTGTTTTAACCTGAGTGTCTGTGATTTCAGGGGTACTACGTTCTTCTGATATGGTTATGGACCCTTTTGGGGGTGAGAGGGGAGTGAAGTTTACACTGAACCTGTCTGCCAGGATGTTGGTGATATCGGTCGGTTCAGTGTATTTTGTGCCATTCTGCACTAACTCCAAGCAGATCTGAGAATTGCCAGTTAGATTCTTGACATAGCTAAAGAATGTCTTGTGGTTATCTTTGGAGTCCTTGGCAATTTTTCTTTCGAAGCTAGCCTTGGATGATTTTATGAGGATTTGTAGTTTCTTGCTGATACTGATCAGGGATGTCTTCTCACCTTGGGATTTTACTCTTTTCTGTACTAGTTTCCTCCTTCTATTGTATAACTTGTTTATGGCAGGGGTCCACCAGACTGGTTTCCTTTTCTTGGAGGAGTGAGTCTTTGTTTTGCTTGGGATAGCACGATCCATGCATTCTTGTAGGTGCGCATAGAGTGCATTAGTAAAGGATTTTGCAGCTTGGGCAGCATTATCCTTTAGCATGGGGGCTTTGAAACTTACCACCTTGGTCTTAAGTAACGTGAAGTTTGTTTTTGAAGTTTTTCATGGTGGTTTTTTTGACCGGAGGTGGGGGTGAAATGTGGATATCCAGAGTGATTAGTTTATGGTCAGATCTAACCAGTGGAATACCGGTCGCCCATGTTGGTGATGACCAGGTCCAATATATTGTCACCTGTGGTGGGGGTGTTGGCCAGTTGATCCAGGGCATTTGAGTTTATAAATTCTAGGAAATGTTGGGCAAGGGAGTTAGTACTTGAGTAGTTTTCCCAGTTAATGCTTGTGTAATTGAAATCACCCAATATCAGGGTGTTTGGTAGGACCTTTATGTTTCCCATTGTTTCCAGAAATGCGGAATGGGGGTCCTGGGACATGGTGGGTGATCTGTAGCAAGCTACAATTTGAATTGCAGTTTTGCCCATTGTTAGTTGCACATGGATGATCTCTGAAGCATCGTGCTGTGCCACTAACTTGGTGGTGTAGGTATCCTTGATGAATATGGATACGCACCCGCCTTTTGTATTTTGGTCCGGGTTTTGTGGCCAAAATGTATGGTATGAGTTGTAGCCTGGTAGTGCTGGGGCGCTCTCTGGAGCCTTAAACCAGGTTTCTGTTACTGTACATATATCGATTTTCTCCATACTGAGGAGTGCCTCGAGTGTGTGCATTTTGAGGTTTAGACTTCTGGCATTGAGTAGCATTACCCTCACTTTTTTGTTACCTGTGCTATTTATGGCAGTTGGTTTATCTTTTGAGCCTTGCCTAAAAAAGGCACTATGGGGTTTGCAAGAGTCTTGGTCAGTAATCGAAAGCCTAAGGGTGACAGGTGCAAGCCATCTCTAGTGAAGCAGCGTGGTTTGTCGAGCATGTTATCCCAGGCTGACAGACACTGACTCCCCTTTGAATGACACCAGAAGCTTAGCTAATTGTTGAAATTGATAATTTTTTCTTTATACCATGGTATCACTCTTGGGGAGGGCCATCTGCTACTCAGGGTCAGGGTCATACCAGCCTGGGCTACGTGATCATAGAGCTCTTCCATGTCTCATTTCATGTAGTCCGGGAAAGTACAGCTCAGGTCATTCACACCAACATGGACAATGACAGAGTCGTATTTGTACCTGTTATGGAGTGACCTGAGTGCTTGTGTTATGTGGCAGATCCTGGCACCCGACAGGCAGATAACAGTGACCTTCTCCTTGTTCAGCCTAGTGGGTGGGACGTCAGTGCCTGACTTCTTGGTTTGTGTTGGGGGGGTGGAGGTTGCTTGGATGTCTGCTTTGGAGGTCTCTGTTGCTTTTGCAAATATTTATTTACAGCTTCTGAGTATGTTTTTGTGTATTTATTTGTGTTTTTTGCCAGTGCTGGTTTCATAGATCTATGTGAGACTGGTGGTGTGCTGCAAGAAATTCCCTTCTCCTCTTGAATGTCTGGTCCAGTCTTGGGTTGAGAGGGCTTAGCCTCCAGTTTGGCTGTATAATTGCATCTCTTGCATGTATTAGTGTTTGGTGGTTGGAGGAGAGGGTTGTTTGTGTACATGAGGCAGTTGTAACATTGCCTCAGAATGCCCAGATTCACCAGTTGGACTGGAGAGTATACCTGAAACTGCCTTTTGGACATGCCTGGATAGGTACAGTGAACTGTTTTACTGATTGGCTGGTAAGGTCGAATAGGTAGCCTTGTCCTTCTCTGCAGTATAGGGGGGGGGGTCTACTGGTAAGGTTTATTAGTGCTTGCTATGAGTTTTGAGCAAGTACCGGGCTGAGAAGTGAATGGTTTGAGTGCTTAAGTTGAAAGTTTGTCTAGTTCCAAGGGAAAAATTGAAGAGTAGACTTTGTGGAGCCGGGAATATTTATACCTTAGCTAACCGGCACTGCCCGGCACGCAAAACCGCGCTAATGCGGGTTTTATAGCGTGGAAATAAAAGAGATAGAAATTAGCCCAAAATGGACAATAAACTACTAATTTCTTGCCTGAAACCACAAGTCCAGGGACAGATAGGCTGCTCAAAGCTCCCCTCTCTCACAGGTGAACAGAGGAACTTCCTTCTATCCGAGTAAGTTATGGGCAAACACAGAAACTTGTAACACAGCCCTGAATTCAGCACTAACCTGAAAACTGGACTATACTAGCTTAGAAAGGTGGGAAAACAAGTATATTTGTTTTTTTTAGAAAATAAAGCAGATACAATAAAAATAACACTTTAAATGCACAGAAATGGCTATCACACTTGAGTGTGTAGTCTACAACAGTTAAACAGGTAATTTAAATACAAAAACAACTTTGTTAAAGTGCAGGCAGTAAAATAAGTACAATATGTAGCCGAAACAAGCTTTTTAAATCACAGAAAGTCTAAAAAATATCGGCGTTTTTAGGCAGAATTAGCTAAAGGCAGCAAGAAAAATGCAGAAAAATTATACTTAATCACTCCAAATTATCAAAAAAAAAAAGTTGCTTAGCAGCAATCTTTCTAAACCTATGCATATTATTGAATAATCCCTTATTTTCTGTTTAGCATTCCGCAGTTGCTTCTTTTCTTGTTCTGAGAGATTCCCCCTATTGTGCAATACTTTAACATTTGTCAATCCCTCTAAATAATTCTTGTTACTGTTTAGCCATATCTCCCTTTCTTTTATTTCCAACCTAGTTTTAAACTCCACATTAATTTTATCCCACTCCTTAGCTATGTTTTCAGAAGACAAATCCATCTTCTCTAGTAGCTCCTGAATTAATTCCACAAACCGTTCCTTAAATTCCTCTCTTTTCAGCCGGTAGGTGGGAAAGCACCAGCGTCTTATTTACATTTTATTACCTTAATGTTTTTATTTTAGTTATTGGTGCATGATTTGAAATAGTTATTGGGTGTGTTTCAAGACCTTCAATTAAATGCATGTGTTCCTGTGAGATATAAAATATATCTAGCAAAGCCCAGTTTTTGTATCTCAGTGAGTAATATGTAAATTCACTCCAAACTCCTAATACTGAATTTACATCTTCCTTTACCCCAGATATTCCGCTGAATAACTATCCTGAAAACCTTTCTTTATCAAATTCACATGTTCAGTTCTTTCCAGATGTGTCTCCTGGAGCATAACTATTTGCACTCTACATTTTTTAATATAGTTCACTACTCTTTCTTTTTTACATTTATCTTTAAGACCATTTACATTGAAAGACATTACAGAAAGCATCATTTTCTAATATAGTTATTATTGCCACCTTTTATATATAACTGCTCTTTTGCTAAATGTTTAGTTCTAACTTCTATGTTACATGTATATACTGTTCGGCAGGTTGATCTTTTATGCAGTTGTTTCATGTCATATCTATTTGCTCCTATGTCACATCTTACATAACTTTTTATTTTTTGAAAGCCCTCAAATAGAACAAACAACCCCCCAAAAAACCCTCCTCAAACCTATGAACTTTGCAATAACACACAAAACTATGTACATCTTTAAATATTGAGGTTTTTGCTTCCTAATAAGAACGTAAGTTCTAAGTTGATAGCTACACAGACAGGCTAAAGTTAACCAAAAATAAAGGTTAGTCATGGTAAGACGCATGGTACAACCTGTGCTATTAGCAAGTGATATTTGATTTTTTATATCTATATTACTCTCCCAGTTGAGAAAACACTTGAATCCTTTCAGTAAACACTTTCTTCAAGCCATTTTTCTTTATCAAATTGTCTTCTAGTGACATGCAAGCCAGACACAAAACTGCTAGGGTACCTTGTTTATCAGAAAAAAAGCCTTACAATATTCAATATTCTTTTTCATTTACATGCTTTGTAATAAACCTGTTACTGGATATTGCCTGGGATTTTTACCCAGTCATTTCCCCATGCAAGCATGGGAAAAGGCACACTGATTTTTCTTTTGTCATTCTCTCTTAACAAGACTCTTCCATTCTTCCCCATCTCCTCCCCTCTTCATTCTTTTTTTCATTGCAGTGCCTACATTTCTCAAAACTGGGCAAAGACAAAGAGAGAAGAACGGTGAACAAGAAAAAAAAGCACCTGTTTATCTTAGTATCCCCATTGCATTAAAAAAAAACTGAGAGAACTTTATTTCAAGTCTAACTTGTTTTGTATTATCTTTAAAGCTGTCACACCCGAGAAAACCCCTGATTATTTTCAGGGGGCATTCTGTCCTAGCCCATTTCTCTGTTCTTTTTTTCTTCTTTTCCCTCAGCCAATCCCCTTCCATCAGACTGTCTCCAGTTTATCAGATTGTCTCCATGGCAGCATGAAGAGCAGCTGCAGAAATGCTACTTAGTATACATATTTACTAAACGAAATAAAGCATGGGCAAACAAACAAACCAAAAAAAAAGTGCAGCCCAAAGCCACAAGTTGGAAACCAGAAACCACACAAAGACGTACATAAGCATTTTCATTCTTTTATTTTTAGATCTTCCTCAGAATAAATCATCAAACACTTTACATCAATTTATACTAATTAAAATGTGATGCCATAAATCACTCTACCAATCAACATCAAATAAACCACATACTGCTAACTCTAAAATATTCATTCACTATTTTAAAATCAATTATACATTCATTGACTATGATACAAATAAAAATACACAGTATCATATATCAAATATATTTAAATACATATGTGTTTTAACAAACTTTTTACTGAAATGGTTTCATTTAAACCCAGATTAACATCAGCCCATAAAAACACTTGCCACTTGACTTCTAAGAACTCAAGATGATTATTACATTTTTCAACAAATGAGCTTGGATTAACTTTCTGAATAACCAAAAAATAAAACTTTCGAAATGAAGTGTAGCTCAAACTATGTCTAGTAAGGGCATTATTAATGTCTTTGTTTTTAATAGCTGTAATGTGTTCACTAATATGTCACCCAAGTGTCCTAACTGCCTTGCCAATGTAAAAACATTGGTAAGTACAACAGATCACTAAAAAAACTAAATCTGAAATTTTACAATTAAATCTCTCTCTCTGGGTTCCAAAACAAAATTGATATGTTTAAATAAATACTGACTTTCTGGTTAACTAAATCTACAGAATTTACAACTATTACAAAGAAAGGTACCAAGATGTTCTATACCCACCTCACTATTGTTCACTTTAACATGTTCTAATAAATACTTTAAATTGTGTGTTTTCTTGTAGATAAAATTTGGTTTAATCCCAATTGTATCACTAAGTTCTTTATTTTCTAAAATAACTTTCCAGTTGGTCATAATAATATTTCTTATTACATCTCAATGTTTTTACATTGGCAAGACAGTTTGGATACTTGGGTGTCGTATTAGTGACCACATTAGAGCTATTAAAAACAAGGACACTTAATAATGCCCTTGCTAGACATAGTTTGAGCTGCACTTTGTTTCAAAAGTTTTATTTTTTGGTTGTTCAGAAAGTTAATCCAAGCTCATTTGTTGATTGATTTAATAATTATCTAGAGTTCTTAGAACTCAAGTGACAAGTGTTTTTACGGGCTGATGTTAATCCGGGTTTAAATGAAACCATTTCAGTAAAAAGTTTATATTTGATATACCATACTATGTATTTTTATTTGTATCATGTAGTCTATGAATGCATAATTGATTTAAAAATGGTGAATGAATACTTTAAAGTTAACAGTTTGTGGTTTATTTGATTTTGATTGGTAGAATGATTAATGACATCGCATTTTAATTAGTATAAATTGATGTAAAGTGTTTGATGATTTATTCTGAGGAAGTTCTAAAAGTAAAAGAACGGAAGTGCTTAAGTACATCTTTGTGTGGTTTCTGGTTTCCAACTGTTGTTTTTGGGCTGTATTTTCTTTAGTATAATACATATTTGCAAGTGCTAGAAAAAAAATTATAATATTCAATATTCTTTTTTCATTTACTTGCTCTCTGTTTTAAAACAAAGGTCCTTAATCAGTCATTTCCCCATGCAAGAATGAAAAAAGCACATTAATTTGAACTCTGTCATGCCCCCTTAACCAAGCTCCCTTTTTCCTTTTTTTTTTTTCTTTTGTTAATCATTACATTGCTTATGTTTCTCAAAACTGCACAAGAAGAAAAAGAGAAGAGGGGATACAATTAAAAACAATACCTGTTTACAATACCCATTACACCCAAACATAGCATGCAAATAAAACCACGCAACACAGATACAATACTATTAAGAAAAGAAAGTGTTTTCTTTACTTAGCATTCTCCCCTCTCTTCCCCTCCCCAAAGCATTTTTCCAAATATTAATGACACAAAGTAGGGCATATACATGAGTCCCCCACTCAGCAAACAAATTTTGAAGAAGTCCAATGTTTCCAGATTTTCTTGTGCTGTCTTATTTCACAAATATAATTAATGCTTTGTAATCCCACATCAAGTTACTGATTATATTACTGTTCTTCTCCATCACCCAAATCCTGTCTCTGCTTCATTTCCAATGTACTCATGATTCTTCCAGTCAGCTCTTCTCTGGTATAGCTGAAAATCTCAGATTTTCCCTACATGCTCTGTCCTCTAATTCTGTTATTTTTTTTAAACATCTCTTCCTGAGCAGTCTGATATTCAGACAGCCTTTTCTTCATTTCAACCTCTGATTTTTGCAGCTTCATCATCTCATCTGAATATCTGTTTAAAGCTTCTTCAATTTGTTCCAGCCTTTTTGTGTTTGTGTTAATATACTCTTATCAGTGCTTTGTTTATTTTAACCAGGTCAGTATGCAGTTGTCTTATATCATCCTGTAGGTTATTGGAAGTCATGTCTGAAGGTTGCATTACTTTTTGTTGAACAGCTGCAGAACTCTCCCTAGTCTGTGTTTCTTCCTCACTTTTTGTAGCTGATTTTTTTCCAGATCTTCTGTATTTCTTTATTCCTGGTAACCAGGCAGTGTACTTACTAGCCAGTTATTGAAATATACCCATAAACACAAGTTTACTGGCCTCCTCTGCTGAGTTTCTGTTTTCACACTGGGAGAGCTAGAAACAAGATGTTAGTGTGCAGCCATCTTGCAACCCTATTTAGATGATTGTTGGCTGATCTGGAAACAAGACACCACTGAATAATTTGACTTTGTCAGCTACTTAAATGAAAACAAACAGAGACTGAACTTTGCATTAAATTTCAACACTGTATTTCATTTTTGGGTGTTATGATCAGAAAACAGTATGATGGTTCACTACAAATGGAAGTTTTCAGGAAAGCAAATCACAAAAATTCTTCACTTCATGCAGACCATTTTCAGCCCCCCACCCACACACCCCGCATTATATATATAACATACCTAAGTCGCAGTTCTTGAGCATGAAAAGAATATGTTCCTCTGTAGCTGATTACAACAAAGAAGCATTGGATCTAATATCCATGTTCAAAAGTCATGGTTATAAACCAGGTACCATTTCTAATGTTAAATGTTTTGCTGACAACCAAAACACAGCTGACCTTTTACAGTATGTAAAACACCATGTACAGGACAATATGCTTCAGCTGGTTACCACTTATGGCTTTATTACTGGCAGATTTATAGATCTCATTAACAAACATCGGAAAATTCTTGTATCACATCCAGAAATTAATGAAATAATAGCTGACATGTTATTTCTCTTTCATATGAGGGAAATCTATTACATAGATTTTATGTGGCTATAAGAAATCTGGGTATAAAGAGAATTTTTCTACACAAGGATCCAGCATGGGATAAATTCTTAAAAGGTGATCATGTGACTATTTTGCCAACTTTAAGCATATGATAAAAATAAATGCTTTACCTCTACTAATGCATTTAGGCTTTTCAACATTTCTGTGTTAAGTACTTGCACAAGTGAGTGTGCCATTTACCCTGCTAGTGCTACCTGCATATGCTTAACATTTTATGTTGGTCAGACCTCCAGGAAACTAAAAGTGCGGCTAGCTGAACACCTCAGTGATGTGAGGTTCAGAAAGGAAACTAGTGCACTGTACAAACATAGTTTAAAACACCTGGGAACTAAATGTTATGTACAAGTTTTGATGCCTTAACATTTAACACACCAAATAAAGGTATCTGGCATTCAATCCTTAATAATAAAGAACATAAATGGAATGTCATCTTAGGGGCATTGTTTTTCCCTGGATTTAATGATCCCTTCTATATTTAACACACTCTGTTAGTAATATTCTTTGTTTTATATTGTGATAAGAATTATTAGTTGCATTTTATTTAAGAGATGATGATGTTCGTATGCATTTTTAGCACAGGAGGTAGCACATTAAGCTTATAATGTGAAGGTCATGAGTTTAATCCTTATTCATTGGTATTCATAATTATTCATTTTTTGTTGACATTTGTGCTAAACAAAAACTCTGAAGATGTCATGTGATTTTTCAGAATAAAATAGCATATGGGAAATAATGTCATCAGATTAGTACTGAGGAAGACCTATAATGCATTGAAACTGGTTAACTCTGCAGCTGTAATAAATGATGATTTGCTGCAAGGTTTTGTCTCCTTTCTATGTGGTGGGTTCCTCTTTTTTTGCTGTGTTTTTAGCCTTGCACTGTGCACTTTGTGAGTTATTTGCTTGGTTTGATGTTTCCTAAGTTATTTGACTACCATGCCTGACAATTGCAGGTCTTCTCCCACACAGTCCACCCATCTCTCGGCTGTAAGTCTTCATTTCATCTTGTCTTCTTCCTGTTTCTCCCAAAAGTTCTACTTCATCAGGTAGCATTCAGCTTTCCTGTGGATTTGACCATCCTACCATAATCTGTTCTGCTTAAACTTCTTTGAAAGTGGGGCTACTTTGGTGACTGTTTTGATGCCTTAATTTTACCTCTGATTGTGGCTTTGTCCTCCTCATTCAGACTTCCCTTCTCCTTAACTACCCTTCCCAGATACTTGAACCTGTTAACCAGCTCCACTGTTTACTGTACTAGAACCTTCATAAAATAAAAGCACTGGCAAAACAGTAGCTAATTTAATCTGTGGTCTGAATAAGTTGCCAGTACTGCCTGTAGAGACAAGTAATATTTTTTTTTATTTATTGACAATAGAATTGCACTAATGTCGTATCTCTGTCCTATATCTTTGCATTTAGCCACTCTGAGATAACTTACATTGTGCCTCATTATTTATGTACTCCGCATTACCCTATGCAGACATATTTAACTAAATAGATGATACAAAATGCTGTTATATTTCTCAGACGTTTTACAGTATCACTAACAGTGCTGTCACTACATCCGGTACAGTACATCTATCTGACGAACATTCCAGCCCCTCACATTTAATTTTTTTACCTGTTTATCAACCAGCCTTTCTATATGTTTGACTTATAATCATTAGCAGTACTTAATGATTGCCTTGACCTTAAAACAGAGTTGCACATGTAAACGTTGGTTAAAACACATCAGTCCTACCACCTTGTCAGACAGTATCGTTACTGCAGTGATAGTAAATTTTCCATTTTGTATACAAAGGTTGCATAACATTCTGGTGGATCTGATATTGTTAATCCTCGTTCATTCCTTATGCATGGGTATCAGTTCCGTCAGCTTCAAACTCTCGAGCTAAACTCTTACCCACAATCCCCCTCTCCCTGTTACCTCATATTTCATTTGCCGCGTTGCCATTCGGTCATGTCAAGCTGCTTCTCTTGAGCTAAGTACAGTTATTTGTTGTATTATAGTCATTTATATTACTTTTCTGTCAGAAAAGTTTTTATTTCATTGTCTCTTACCCTATCGCATCTAGCAACCATTTTTTCTTGAGCTTTTCTTCTCTTTTCTCTACTTTTTTACCACGAGGTATTTCTCCCCTTACCATCGTTGGTAATCTTTCCTTCTTTTTCATACCTTCAGGTATTCTTTTGTACCATTGCTGGTACCCTTTTCTACTTTCTATTTTTACTATCATGGCAGATAAGAAAGGTAGTCCGGGGTTTAAACGGTGTTCTGATTGTGGACACCAACTACCAACATCTGATGCACACTCTTTGTGCATTTATTGTTTGGGGGCGTCCCGCTTATCTGTTGACCCGCCCTGTACTATCTATGAAAATGTTTCAAATAGAACTTTGTTGGAAAGGAAAAACAAGTTGTTGCTGAAGGGACTTCTTAAATCTCCCTTTTCAGAGGCTATTTGTGGGTCGGAGGCCTCAACCCCCTCCTAAAGCCCATAAGAAAATCTTGGATGTTCCTACCAAGGCTAAATCTTTGCCTTCGTCCCTGGCTGGGGACTCCCGCCAACCAAAACCTAAAAAGGCTAAATTTTCAGCCCCAGAGCTCACTCAGTCAGCCCCAATGCTTTTGGTGCCTAGACCTTCATCACCATTAGTGATCTCAGCTTCGTCTTCTCCTGCAGCCTTCACTATATCGGCACCGAAGGGCTCCTTGGTTCAGACTATTACCACTGTATCAGCACCGACCACTCAGTCGGTGCAGACCTTGACCACGTCGGTTCCGACATCTTACTCGGAACCGACGCCTTTATTGTTGACTCCAGTTTTGTCGGTTCCAGCTTCAGTACCGACAACCACTTCGGCATCGATCCCTGTGTCGGTGCAGACCGTGACCTTGGGGCAGACACCCGTAGTCCAGTCCCTCTCGGCACCATTGTTCTTGGTGTGGACTGGTGAGATGGGCACCGAGTTTGCCTCTTCTGTGGACAGGCCTGTTTCTCCCTCAGTCTCCGTGAGGTCCACTGGAAGCCTTTCCGAACACGATGTGTTGAGTCTTGTAGATCAGGTGCTCTTAGCCAGAGGTATCCCACCCCCCCAGGAACTATCCTTCCTTGGGAGGTGATCACCCATCTCCAAAGACCCCTTCTTATTCTCCTCCTTCATTGCCTTTGAAGTCCATGGATATAGCACAGTCTTCCCCTTCTGCGGTTCCCTTTATGGATCTCACTAAGGAACTGCAGTTGCCTTCATGGCAGGAAACCTTTGCTATGACCCAGGATGTCAGTTGTGACACTCATAGTTTGCTGCTCCACAGCCATCCAGGGACTCCAGGTCAGCAGGCTGAGCCACTTAGGGGAGGGGTGACCCCTGTCCTGGACATTCACTCCTCTTCAGGTGGACCAGCCTTCCAACTGATGGAGAAGGCTTTCGCTGCTGCTGGCAATACTGGACTGTCTATCCTTCTGCCCTCCTCTGGTACTCTGGTTTCACAAGTCACACTGAGCGGACATCGGGTGCAAGGACCTCAGGACATATTCCCACAGGAAACCCCTTTTCTGCTGTCTTCCCCAGCTTCTCCCTCTGAGGAAGTCCACCGGAAAAGTTTGTGTAAGAGAAAGCACATGGACTCCATAGAGGAGACCCTCACTGAAGACACAGATTTTGATGAGGGGGAAGGATCCCCTCGGTCGCCCTCTGAGGTATCCTTTGGTGATATCCTCGAAATCCTGAAACAGGGAGGTGACTGGCAGTCCTCTAATCTGACCTCTGCAAAATCTGTGTTCCTGCAGGCTTTTCACGCCTGCCTCCCTACCTCCTGGGTTACTCCACCTGCCAATGAACTTTTCCGGCTTATCGTGCAGCATGCTTGGAAGGCTCCTGACACCATTGAAGCTATTCCCTGGAGGCCAGATAAGATTTTGTCCCCCTCTGCCACAGATCCACATTGGTCAAAAGTTCTTCCTGTGGATGCTTTGGTGGTGGCAGCTGCAACAAAAAAGGATCTGGCAGAAGAAGAAAGCCAGACTGTCCATCTGCCTAACAAAGAGTCCCAGGCCCTGGACAGGATAGGGAAGTGCACCTTTGCATCAGTGACCTTTACTATCAGGTCACTGAATTATATGGCACACTTTACCAGGCTTCAAAGGAATCTGGTTTCTGAGCTCTCTGAAACTTTGGCTGGTGCAGTGTCTGATGAGGTCTGTGACAAAGTGGCCTCTCAGTGGCCACCATTGATTCAATATCTAACTCCTCTATGCGACTGATATCTCATGCATCAGAAGGAGCAGCTAGAGCAGCGGGTTCAGCTGCGGTCTTGAGACAACACTCCTGGATGCGCTTGTGCAATTTCGCGGAACCCTTTAAGGCTTCCTTTCTTAACGCTCCCACTGACAGCTCTTCATTGTTTGGGCCCAAAGTTAAAAGCACACTGGCCAGATGTGAACAGGACGGTGAGACCCTTTCTGCCGTAGGTGTCCATTATTCTTCCCTTCAATGTGCTTTCTCTTGAAACCAAAAGAGTGGGAAGATATGGTTCAAGAAATCTAAGGGTCCTTTCCGTGACACACAGGCAGGGTTCTCCCCTAGAGGCAGAGGGGGAAACTCACAGGGAAGACACTCCTTTCAAGGCAGTGGAGGTCTGCGTAACCAGGGCTCCAGGGACTCTTTCCCTGCCCAACCCTACCAGCGCTCCTGAAGAGCGGCCCAACTCATTGCCTCTGGAGGTGGTTGGGGGTCGTTTCTCCTTGTACCCTTCTGCCTGGCTAACCATCACCACCGATTCTTGGGTACAAAGGATTATAACCAGAGGTTATCATATCCCCTTTGATATTTCTCCTGTCCCTTCCAAAAACCTTCCCAACGTTCCACCCAGTCAAAGGGAAGAAGCAGTACTAGAGATAGAAAAGCTGCTAAGAAAGAGAGTCATCCAAGTAGTCCCTCCAGACCAGATAGGATCCGGATTTTACTCAAGACTATTTTTGGTACCAAAGAAAACCGGGGACTGGAGACCAATTTTAGATCTCAGTGTATTGAACAAGTTTGTGAGAGTGCAAAACTTCCAGATGGTCACAATACAGTCTATCCTTCCGATTTTGGAAAAAGATGATTGGATGTGCTCGATAGATCTTCAAGATGCGTACTACCACATAAAAGTGGACAGGCCATCAAGGAGATTTCTGCGCTTCTGTGCAGGAGCCAGTCACTACCAGTTCAGAGTATTGCCCTTCGGACTCTTTACAGCCCCCAGAGTGTTCACAAAGTGCATGGCAGTTGTCACAGCTCACTTGCGACTTCAAGGATTCCGGGTGTTTCCATACCTAGATGACTGTCTCATTTCCGCCCCCACCAGACATCTACTGGAAGAAGCCCTGGCATACTCTCTCCTCACTGCACAAAGGCTAAACTTAACCATAAATTGGCAAAAATCCAATCTCACCCCATCTCAGTCCACAGAAGTCATAGGGGTTATCTTGGATACAAGGAACTGCAAAGCTGCCATTCCAGAGCACAGAATTTTAAGGATAAAGCAACAACTGATTCCAATCCTTTCAAGGGAGAAATCCACAGCTCACTCGGTTCTACAGCTGTGCCTCCATCACCATTGTCCCCCTGGCCAGGTTTCACATGAGGCTTCTACAATGACTACTGCTCACCCAATGGTATCCCTTTCAGCCTGCTCTTTCAGCCATGATTCGTGTAACCCACAGGTGCAAACAGGATTTAAATTGGTGGATGACGCAGAATCTGTCACAATGGTCTTGCCCCTTCTCCCCCCAGCAACCCAAGGCCACAGTGACCACGGATGCCTCCCTGATGGGGTGGGGGGTCTATGTCAGGGACAGACAGTCCAAGGCACTTGGTCCGAACTGGAGGCCCATCTGCATATAAATGTTCTAGAGCTGAGGGCGATGCTTCTGGCGTTGCAAGCATTCCATCCCCTGCTGCCATCTGGGACAATTGAGATTCAATCAGACAACATGGCGGTGGTCTGGTACATCAATAAGCAAGGTGGAACCAAATCTTACCCCCTTTGTCGAAAGGCCATGAGGATATGGCAATGGGCGATGGCTACCGACCGTTTTCTTCTAGCAACGTACATTCCCAGGAGTTCCAACGTGATAGCAGATAGACTCAGCAGGTGTATTCTTCAACCTCACGAGTGGTCCCTGAATCCCTTGATAGCGACGGAGATCTGCCACCACTGGGGCCGTCCTTGCTGTGACCTCTTTGCATCCCCGACCAACTACAAATGCAGCAACTACTTCGCCCTGATTCCCCCTCCGGGACAGTCACCCAGGGACACTCTAGTCCACGACTGGCCCTCAGGTCTTCTTTACGCATTCCCACCCTTTCCCCTCATTCCCCAGTTTCTGAAGAAAGCCCCCCGGTTGAAGAGCAAGGTGATCCTCATAGCACCACATTGGCCTCAACAGATTTGGTTCCCCTTCCTTTGGCCTCACCTACTAGATCGACTATGGATTCTCCATCCAACCCCAGAGTTGATCTCTCATCCACAGAACCTGATTCATCCCAACTTGAACAGCCTGAAGCTCACAGCATGGCTACTCCAATTCATAGGTTGGTACTAGGCTATCAGTTCCCACATTATTTACTTTCCTGGACCCCTGTTTCTCCCATCCAATCGTCAAGGTTCCTCTTGAAGAGGTCCAAAGAGGCACTCTGCTTGACATGTATGGGCAATCTATTCCAGAGTCTGGGGAGTCTCTGGGTCAGATGGGGAGTCTCTGGTCAGAACCTCCCTCCAACATGTTTTGTTTATTGTGATGACAAGGTTTAGATCTGGGCGTGTAGCTCTGAGGGATTTGGGGTTTTTTTAGTGTAGCATGTCCACAAGCTCTGGGTTTGAGTATAGCTGGAGTTTTTTAGGCGCGGTCGAGGGGCATCTGCTTTAGGCCTTGTGATTCTTTTAGTGAGGTATTTCTGAGGCCTTTCCAGTTGTTGCAGATGTCTTGAGAGGTACATACCAAATGGCGTTGTATTCTATAATGGGTCTAATGAGGGATGAGTACAGTGGGACAATGACCTCCTTTTTCTGGATGAAAAGCCCTTCATGATGAGGTGTGCCACATAGAAGGATTTCCTGACTGTTGTGGCACCTGTGTCCCTAAGTCTCTTATCACACTTTCTGTGTTTACTGTACTGCCCACTATATGGTAATTCATGGATAGATGTTTTTTTCCCAAAGTATCCACATCATTTGGGATTCAATAATGGCTCCCAGTTTGCAGTCATTTGCAAACTTTGTTATGAGTCCCTTAGTGTTGACCTGTACTTCAGAAGTAGATGCCACTTGTCACTTGTCTGGAGCTGGATTTGGAGTCAGCTACTTTTACAGTGTGGGTTCTAAGTTCATCTATGATTCCAGAGTGGGGATGGTGTCAAAGGCCTTGGCAAGGTCTAGATAGGCTGTGTAGACCACCTTACCCTTGTCCATGGCTCTGGAGACTGATTCAAAAGTCAATCAGGTTCAGGAGACAAGATCGAACCCAAACTGGGTGGGGTCCAGTGTTTGAAGGTTGCCAATGTCTTTGTTTATAAGTTCCATGATCCATGGCCTTGCAGATAAGGCTTGTCAGACTGATCTGAGGTGAGGCTATGATTAAACATGACACTTAGGTGATCGCCAGGCAGAATGATCTTTTTTACCAGTACATGACATTCTCATTGCATCTCATAAGTCTTCCACTAGAATTACTTATCTGAGCAAGTGGAAAAGATTTACTTGTTGGCTGAAAGATAAACAAGTAGATCCCTTCTCAGCACCAGTGTCGATAATACTAGACTATCTGGCCGACCTTTTTCAATCGGGTCTATCGGCATGTACCATTAGAGTTCATTTGACTGCAGTTTCTAATTTTCATGAGGGTGTCCAAGATTCCTCTCATGTCCCACAAATTGTGCAAGACCTTCATAAAAGGTGTGAATCATCTGAAGCCACCTTTTAGAGAACCTATTCAACCATGGGATTTATCATTAGTTCTACAAGCTCTGACAATGCCACCATTCAAAACAGCCTCTTCTTGTGACCTCAAGCATTTGTCATGGAAAACCTTGTTTTTGGTCACCATTACTTCTGCCAGGCATATTTCGGAGCTTCAAGCTTTATGTATCTAGAGTCCATACTTGATTTTTCATAGATATAGAGTGTCTCTGAGAACTAATCCATTCTTTCTGCCAAAAGTGATCTCTGAAATGGCCATTAATCAACCCACTGAATTGCCAGTTTTCTTTCCCAATCATTCGAACAGAAGAGAGTATTGCCTACATACCCTAGATATCCACAGGCAAATCCATTTTTACTTAAACAGAACTAGGTCCTTTCGTAAATCTGACCAGTTATTTTTGGCCTTTTCTGGACCTAGATTAGGATCTGCTGTTGCTAAGGTCACATTAGCTAGATGGTTGAAGGAATGTGTGACCTTCATTATACACAACGTAATATCTCGTTGCCTACTACCATGAAAGCTCATTCAACAAGGTCTGTGGCAACTTCTGCTGGCTTCCATGCCAGAACTTCTTTACATGACATCTGTGCAGCTGCAACTTGAGCTACACCTCATACCTTCATCAATCATTACAAATTGGATTTGGCCTCCAGGGGAAGAGCATTTTTCCATTCTATGGTGCTCAGGAATGTCCTTCCATGAGAGCCTCCCAGGAATAGAGGTAGCTGGGGACTCTGTCCCATGTGTAAGGAATGAACGACGATTAACAATATCAGATAAAGAAGTTATGTCTTACCATAACGTTCCATCTGTATTGTTGATCCTCGTTCAGTCATTACAACCCTCCCTCCTTCCCCCTCCTGTGGTTTCTAGTGGATGTCACCATCCGGTTCTCTTAGGTTATTTGACCAGAGGTAGCCTCTTCCTTCTTTTGACTTGCAAACTCAATCTGAGGTAATAGGCAGAGCGGGGTTGTGGGTAAGAGTTTAGATCGAGAGTTTGAAGCTGACGCGAGCTTGGAAAATGGCCGACTCGGTTCCGTATCTATTTCTTTATATGTTCATTACCCCCTCTTTTTCAGCATCTGTTAGTTGATATGTTGTAGTCAGCTACCATTTATTAATCCAGTCAAACAAGGTCCTAAATTCTACAAACAAATCAGAACCATTTTAGACTGATGTACCCATAAAATGTTATATAATACAGAGGATTATGATTTAGTCTATGATCCTAACTCATTTCTTCTGTTTAAGAAATGCATTTTAAGGCATCCAGCTTAAGAGTTAAACTTGAGTTGAGAGTCTTGATATGTATTATTTGAACAGAACTCTAGTGAGGTATGATCAGGGAACATTAGCTGCTGCAATGTACTACAAGATAGAAAAAAGTGTAGGAACAAACATAGTGGTGACACACAGCCATCATACAGTAGAAAAGCAGTGTACTTCTAAACCACCAACAGCTTTAAAAGCTATCTGCTTCACTCTGCCACTTTTTATATTTGCACGTCTGTGGCAGTGTGAAAAGCATTACAGCTTTTAAAACAGTTAGAACCTTCTGATGCTGTTCTGTGATGACTGGCATGCATGCTCTAGTACAAGACTAGAGCATAACTCCTTCAAATGTGCATAGCAAATGCTGTTATGTACTTCTCTGATGTTAGAGGAGTCATAACAAGCCTATATTTTTACTGATTTTGGAGCATAGTGAAAGTGCTTTATGTACTACAATGAGGTGTAATGTATATATGATTAAAGAATCCTTATGCTTTCTAGATTTTTTTAAATACTCTGACACTTGTGTCCTCCCAACAAGCCACATGCATTACTGTAATGCAATCCTAAAAGGAAGATTAACAGGAAGCCCTTCATTCATCAGTCACATTTGGGTGTTTGACCACAGCAGAGGCTTCAGGATAGAGAAAAAAGCACACCTCTGCTGTACCAGATGATTATTTTCAGAACTTTTGCTTCAAAATTAAAACAGGACAACATCTGTTTGGACCTTTTAGAAACTATTTGGCATTTCAACATCATATAATGTATAAGATTAGTCTCTCCATCTGAGTTAGGCTTCACAAAGCATTAAGTTTTTTGTTCCAAAGAAGCATGGCCACTGTGTGATGGGAGACAGATGTAGTGAAGAAGATAGCTCAAAAAAGTTACTAACTAAAGTTTTTTTTAAGCTAAATGCCCAACATAATTAGTAAGCTGACTATCAACGTGTTGGCATACACAAGTATTAAACTGACAGTCAGTAGTGTGACTTTAGGTTCATAGATTCATAGCCAAGTACTAGGCAGTTAGTTCTGCAGACCTTTGAAATTCCAGTCAATAACCCATATTTAGAAATTCCCTCCAGTCACAAAGATGGCAATGCAAGATAATCCAGCAAAGAATATGAAGCAGCCTATCTAGTTATCCAGATTTAACTTGAACGTGGCAAGAGCGCTATGCTGTTAGCTATGTAGTGGAAGTTTGTTCAAGAGGTGAGAGAAACACTTTGGTTATGAACCTGCCTTACCAATGTGTCTTATTTACCTGTTAATGAAGAGCTAGTCCCTTTACTCAAGTATCTGAGGAATTGTTTGTTCTGAAAAGTAAAAGGATGTCAAAGAGGGTTGGATCTTTCATGGCTCAAAAGGCTAGACAAAGATTCCCCACAGAAGGGTGTATAAGAACCTGAGTAGAGAGATGATTGTCAGTCTGTCCTGATAACTAAGATTTGTGAAGCTACTGATCTTTTTAATTAGGAATCTCTGTGGTCTCTTAATTTGAGTAATATGTTTAGAAAAATACATGCCCAAGTGGCATTTTATTCATTAAAGGGTCTGGTAAAATATAAGCAAAGGGGAATTAAGACTTTTTTGGATCTAGAGAAGATGCCTTTGGATATTAGATGACACAGTAGACGACTTCCCAAGCTACTGAAGAGATATGAAGGTCAAAAGATAAGGAGTAAGTAGCAAGGATGCCTAGATCCATTACAGCAGTGTCTGACTGGAGGATTGGGTCACTTATATGGTATGGTATGTTTTGTTTACCAAAATTAACTTTACTACATTTTTCACATTTAATTTGAGACCAGTTATTAAAGTGGTACAACCTACGTTGGAGCAATTGTGAGTCAGTGGAAGATCAAATAACAACCCACAATTCCAAATAGGAGAGGGACCAACACTGAGTCCTATGACACCACTGGTAATGTTTCTACTTTTAGAACTGTTTGCTCTCATGACCAAATAAAACCAACAGTGAGTAAATACAGCATTAACCACACACAGCTGTGGGTTATTGCTATTACAATGACATTATTTAAGAAAAAAGTTACTTACTTTTCTTAAATAATGTCTTTGTAGAATAGCTCTGTTGTATACTTCTTTAGATATCCTGCTGCTTTTTTGATGTACTGCACATGCGTATGGGACTTACGTTCCCACACTTATGCAGTACATTAGTGCTTTGGAAAAGAAGCAACAGAGAAAGGAAGATCTCTGTTGCTTCTTTCATAGGTTCATAGGTTCATAGGTGTGTACTAGGCTAATGGCCCTGGAGCCTATATAAGCCTAGCCGAAGAAGATTCCCTGGCATCATGCCGCCCAGAGTTAGTTACCAGTGCTCCTGTCAAGCAAGGCCACTAAAGTGATCCCTGAGGGAGAATTGCCACCTGATGTTAGTTCCTAGTGACCGTGTGAAGCAGGGCCATTGAAGTGATCCCTGGGGTGAATTTCCTCTTGCCCATCCACTTGTCAAGATTTCTCTTAAAGAGGGCCAGTGAATTGCTCTGCTTGACATGAATGGGGAGTTTGTTCCAGAGTATGGGAAGTCTCTGGGTTAGGAGCCTGTCCCTCCAGCATGTTCTGTTTATTGTGGTAATGAGGTTTAGGTCTCTGGAGCGTATGGTGGGGAGGGATTGGATTTCTTTAGGTGTAGCATATCTAACAGCTCTGGGTCAGATATGGCTTTGTAGGTCAAGCAGAGATCGCCTCTAAGTAGGCGATATGAGACAGAGTATAGCTGGAGTTTTTTGAGTCTATCCATATAGGGCATGTGTCTAAGGCCTAAGATCCTCTTAGTTAGGTATTTTTGTGGCGTTTCCATTTGTTGTAGGTGTCTAGTGAGGTACATACCAAATGGGGTGTTATATTCTATAATAGGTCTAATGAGGAATAAGTAAAGAGGG
Source organism: Protopterus annectens (assembly GCF_019279795.1). Taxonomy (NCBI): domain Eukaryota; kingdom Metazoa; phylum Chordata; order Ceratodontiformes; family Protopteridae; genus Protopterus; species Protopterus annectens. The sequence goes on from NC_056743.1 coordinate 1,755,629,125, forward strand.
ATTATAACCTCTTTCTTCCTGGATGAGAAACCTTTTGTAATAAGATGTGCTACATAGAAGGACTTTCTGACCATAGTGGCAACGTGGTTGTCAAAGGAGAGGTTGCTGTCAACCTGTGTCCCCAGGTCTCTTATCACACCTTCGGTGTTTAGTGGACTACCGTCTATGTGGTAGTTCATGGACAGCAAATTTTTCCCCAAAGGGAATGACAATGCACTTTTTGGCATTGAGCTTAAGGCCATAGTGAGGCCTTGTTGTAGAATGTCTACATCAGTTGGAGAATCAATAATGGCTCCCAGTTTGCAGTCATCTGTGAACTTGGTCAACCAGAGTCCCTTTGTGTTGGCTTGAACTTCAGAGAAGTAGATGCCAAACAGGAGATGACCTAGAACCGATCCCTGTGGAACACCACTTGTAACTGGTCGGTAGTCAGATTTAGAGTCCACTACTTTTACAGTGTGGGTTCTATCAGTGAGCCAGCTGGCAACCCATCTTATGACATAAGGGTTTATGCCTAGTTTAGTGAGTCTATCTATGATTCCTGAGTGAGGGATGGTATCGAAGGCCTTGGCAAGATCTAGGTAGGCTGTGTGAACTGCCTTGCCCTCATCCTCTGGTGACAGACTCGAAGAAGTCTATCAGGTTGAGCATACATGATCTACCTTTTACAAACTCAAACTGCATGGGGTCCAGGGTTTGGAGATTCTCTATGTCCCTATTAATAAGGTCCATGATGGTGTGCTCCATAGCCTTACATATCAGACTCATCAGGCTAATGGGTCAGTAGTTTCCAGGGTCTGTAGTCGCTTCCCCTTTATGGAGTGGGATGACCGTAGCAGTGTGCCATACAGTAGGAACAAAGCCTGAAATGAGACGCTGATTGAACATAGTACTCAGGTGTGTTGCCAGTTCACTTTGTAGTTCATGTAGAACACAGCCAGGGATATTATCAGGTCCCATGGAAGCTCTATTCTTGACTTTGGACAGTGCGTTTTTACCTGTGTAGCTGTCATGGTAGGGACTTGGCATTCCTCAGCTTCTTAGCTTTTTTTTTTTTTTTTTTTTAAAATAAAAAAATTAAAAAATTGAAATCCAGACAGTTCAGCGGCATACAGAGTTAGAGGTACGAGACACACAGAGCAGAAATACAAGGAAAATCAGGTACATTTTTTTAGTTTTGCATAACATACCTGATTTTCCTTGTATTTCTGCCCCGTCTGTCTCATACCTCTAAACTCTCTGGATTTCAGATTTCATATTTCTCAACCTGAACTGTAGCATATATTAATAGAAGAAAGTCAGGGAAACTGGCCTTTTTTCTATTGATATATATGCTAGATTTTACAATAGGCACTCTGGTTGGGCTGACCAATCAGCATGCATGTTTTTGAATGTTAATGGCCAGTCGTATAAAAGCTATTTCCTTAGGATCAGAGCGGGCAGCATTATTGTGGACTAGCTCTGAAAATTGTTTGGTGCTAGTTCTTAGCTTTCTGACATAGATAAAGAAAGATCTATAGTTATTTTTTGGTTTTGGTGGCTATTTATATTCAGCTTTGAGTTTCCTAATGCTTCCTTTAAGTTCTTCACTAGTTTGCTTAAATACACTGGTGAAGTAACTAGACACTTCTTACGAATAATAAATATTTTTCTCTTGGAATGTAATTTATTGATATGGGTACTCCACTACATGTGTTTGTTTTTAAATGTCTCATTATATTTGCTGGGGTTAGGGACTGCCATTTCAGTACAACTATTTAATTGAGAGTAGAAGTCAGAGACGCAGGCAGCAGCTTTACCACTGCAGAAAGATTAAAGCAGAATTTTGTTTAGCTCATTGAGTAACCAAAGAGGGTTTGCTTTTTAGAAGTCCCTAAACAATGTGGTATTTGCAGTGGATGTACTTCCAGTTTTAATCGAAAATGTCACTGATTTATGGTTTGATTTAAAAAGAGAAGATGATACATAGGGAGGTATGCAAAAAGTGACCATATTTGTGAGGGGAAAAGGTCAATGGTATGGAGGTCTCTTGTAGGAAGGTTAACTATTTGTACAAGGGAGTCAGCATTTCTAATGTCAAGGAAGTGTTGGGTCTGACTATCACAGACAACGAAAGTCAGCCAGCTTATTGATGGATAGTTGACGTCTCTGTTTTCTAAGAGAGACAGTTAAAACAGTAGCCATTAATAATACCATACCTGTAAATTTCTTTGCTCAAGAATTTTGGCAAAGCCAAACATAATTGGGGAGGGAACAAAAGCCTAAAAATGGACACATTTTAAATGTTACTTGAATTCACTTAAAATGTTAATAACAGCAGGCTATACATCAACTTGCAATTTCTAAACAAAATATGAAACTAATGATTGGCATTATTAACAGACTGTAATCCTCAGTGTTTAACCAGAAAATACACTGTACAAGGGACAGGGAAGAATAGGGAAAAGCAATGCAGGAGAGACCAAACGTTGTACATTACTTCAACTCCTACACCACGTTACCTGTTTTGCTCAGGCAATTACAACAGAAGGCAGATGTGAGGAAGAGCGCAGAACAAGCATGAAAACAAAGAAGGGAAATCACCCACGTCTGTTACGGTAAGCATGGCACATAGCTGTACTTCAGGTTTCACTACTTTCTATCTTTTGCTATTTGTACATGCAGGCATGCTGTAGAGTGACAGCCTCACATCATGTGGTTCTCCAATTCTTTCCTGGTTGGGGTCCTTTCTACGTGGGCTCTGAATGTACTCCCTGTACTTCCACTGGGTTTTTGCCAGGTGCTGCAATTTCTTCCGATATGCCCTCCCCCCAAAAAAAATGTTTCTAGGTGAATTGGCAAACATCCACCCCACCTACAGAGTGTGTATGTGTGTGTGTGTGTGTGTGTGTGTGTGTGTGTGTGTGTGTCTGTGTCTGTGTGTACATCCTGTGATAGACTGGTGTGTTGCACAGGATTAGTTACACTGTCATGCACACAATGACAGAGAGGAGAGGCTCTGGCTCCTCTGCAGCCTTGAGTTGGATAAAGCAGATACTGGAGATTGAATGAATGATTACATGCAGAAAGAATTCAAAGCTATAAATACAAAATGGAGGAGGAATCTCCCACTAACATACCCTGATCCACTTCAGCTGTAAATCCCTTTCCAGCCTTACAGTTAACAGCTAGTATTAATATTTAGTGAAAGTATGATTAGAGTCAATGTTTCACTAACATCTGAAACAGATGACTGTCTGTAGAATGTTGCTGAAGTAGCAGAAAAGCCATAATACAAGAACATTGAGTTGTCCTATTATTATTTTAATCAGCATAAGAAAGGAACACTGTTTTCTTCTTCTTCGATCACCTGTCCGCTCATGATTGGCAGTGGAGTTTAACCTTCCACAGCAGGCACACACATACACGCATTCACACCTAGGGCCAATTTAAAGTGTCCATAAGAAAGGGACACTGTAAAACTTGAAAAAGCTAGTAGCTGTTATTTGCTTATCAATCCCTAAACTCAGTCTCTTAAACAAAAGAGGAATGCAGGAAAAAGTGAGAGATAAAGGAGACAGACCAGGCTAAAGAGGAATATCAGTTGGTTAACAAACAGTGCAAGAGAGAGGTTGTAATAGCAAAGAACAATGCATCAGAGGCACTCTACCATCTTTTGGAAAGTGACTCGGTAGATGGCACAAATAAACTGTAGTAGGTTGCAAGGCAAAGACAGAAAGATAAAGAAGATAGTCAGACACCCTTTATAAGGGATGCCAGTAACAACCTGCTCACCAGTACACATGACGTCAAAGGCAGATGGAGGGAGTAGCTGCTTCTGAATGAAGAAAACTCCACAGAAGCTGTACAACCCCCCCCCCCCCCCCCCATAGAAGAGGTAAGAACAACACTAAGGAAAATTAAGTCAGGAAAAGCAGCAGGCACAGATGAGGTCACAGCAGATATGATAAAGATGCTGGGAGAGATAGGGTGAAATGGCTCCTGAGGGTACTTATTACAGTGTGAGTGAAAAGTATACCCCAGATGACTGGAGATTAAGCATACTAGTGCCAGTGTTCAAGAACAAAGGGGATATTCACAACTGTAGGCAATAGAGATATTAAACTCAAACTGCATGAAAGTTCAGGATAGGATGATTGATAAACGAATACACAGAGTAGTAGAAAGTACGATAGGAAGTGAACAGTTCAGATTCAGATCAGGATACAGCACAACTTACCCATTGTTTGCAGTGAGACAGGCAGCTGAGAAGAAGCTAGAAATGAGGGAAGAGTCCAATTGGACTTGAAGAAAGCATATGACAAGGTCCCAATAAAGCTGATTTGGGCAGTTCTGCAGTGGTTCAAAGTCCCAGAAACAGGTGGAATTAATGCAGGCTATGTACAAGGATGCAATGGGACTGCGGTGGTGGTGCTGCGGTAGTGTTGTCGCCTCACTGTAAGACGTCCTGTTCGATTCTCAGCTAAAGCGTCTTCTGTGCGGAGACATGCGTGAATGGGCGTACCTTTGTTGAAGGTTGTGCCTCAGAGCTGGCAACTCTGCACGTAAAAATCTACTGCCAGTCATTAGCAGACCAGAGTTCCGCTGTGGCGACCCCTAACCGGGAAAAGCCGAACGACACAATGTACAAGGACCCAATGACTCAAGTAAGAAGTGCTTGGTCTCACAGAGGGGTTGTCAGTGGGTGTGAGTGTGCATTGTGGTTCAGCACTGAGCCAACTGCTGTTCATACTGGTGATGGACTACATTAGCAAACAGGTTGGTGGGGATGTCAGCAAGAGCGTCAGCAAAGGATAGGGAAGTGGAATGCAAAACTGAAGACATATGGGGTGAAACTTAGTAAAAATAAGACAGTTGTAATGGCAGTAAATGAGGAAATCAGAAGAAGCTAAAATATAAATAGAAGGGAAACAGTGGAACAGGTTAATAGCTTCAAGTATCTGGGAGAGGTGGTTGAGGAGAAGGGATGTCTGAATGAGAAGGACAAAGCTAGAATCAGAGGGGCTGCAGACAGATGGCACAGTGTCAGGGGTAGTGTGTGACAGAAGAATGCCAAAGAAGCTGAAAGGTAAGGGGTACAAAACAGTGGTGAAACCAGTGCTACTGTGTGGTACAGAAACCTGGGCAGTAAAGGCATAGCAGTTGAGGAGGCTAGAGGTGATGGATATGAAGTGCCTGAAAGAGGTGGTAGGATGCACGTTGTGGGACAAGTGAAGAAATGAGGACATCAGAGCAGAAGCCCAAGTAGCACCAATTGCAGGAAAGGTCAAAGAGAACAGATTACAGTGATTCAGGCATACATACAGGAAAGCAGAAGACAATATGGTGAGAAATATTTGGGACCTACAGGAAGAATGCAAGAGGAAATGAGGGTATCCAACAAAGAGGTATTGAATAAAGAAAGATCGCCACAAGTGACACGACACTCAACCCCATGAAGAAAGTGGAAAGAAAGCCGGTTGATGATGATGATGACATTCAGACAGACCTGATTAGACTTCCTAAATGGTTTTGTGGAATTTAGGCCCATAACTTCGTATGAGTTATAGTATGGAAAGTCCTCTTTTCAGAATTCTGAGGATGGTAACAGATAGAAGACCACTGAATCTTCTGATTCTGAGTAAATTCTAACCACATTAGGCATGAAATAAAAATCAGTGGAGTGAGAAGGGTGTGCTGTTTTAGAGAATTTAGTTATATTTTCATAATTGTTTTGTAATACTCGGTCAAATGTTTGTGTGTAATCATCCTGTATATGCGCTACTTCATCGGCAAGGCTTGGAAATGCAGAAATGCTAAAATAAGAGTTCACATGTCTGAGACAGTGCTGCATAATAAACCATACAGTTGCAAAAAAGGCAGTCACTGTACAAGTAAGCAGACCATGTTATGATTGTTTATGTGACCTGGGTCCATTGACATGTAGGTTGCACGCATGATTCAATGTGCATTCACACATGCATCAAAACACCACATGCATACCACATGGGCAAAGCTGGGAAATATACAAGAGATACAGATCAAACTGGCAATTGTTTTTATATTACAAATGGGGCAGTCAGAAAGGACAAAGAGCAGGCATGGGAGCACACAGTAGGATAATGGGAAAGGAAGACTGGTATGAATTAATTAGAAAGAGAATATTCTATTTTTTGGGGTGGTGCTCTTTTCTTCTTTGAGAAGAAGGATAGAGAATGAAGGAAGAATAGAGAAATTGTGGGTGGGAAGAAAGCTATATGGGTAGTAGCAGGTGTTCACACAAATAAGTAATAGACAGAGATTGATCACAGAGGTACTTAATACAAGGTGGGGCACAGTGAAGACATGCAGAAAGACAAAAGGTGGAAACTCATGATAGGTAAGACTGGACAACAAACAGGAAAGAGTGACACACCAGGAAGGAAAACACCATGTTGTGGGATAACAGGAGATAAAGATAGCCTGACAAGTCATCCCAGAGGGAACTGTTCCAGAAGTGTGTGTGTGTGTGTGTGTGTGTGTGTGTGTGTGTGTGTGTGTGTGTGTGTGTGTGTGTGTGTGTGTGTGTGTGTGTGGTGAACAACAGTGCAATGTTGAAATCATTAAATTAACAGATAACTCAATGCTGTGGAAAACAAGGAATGTAGAATTGCCATGTACACCATAACAAATGCAGGATAACTGGCAGAAGTTAGGACAGCAAGGTTAACATGCCTAAAACTAGCAATCTTGCATAGGTGATGAACAAATAAGCAATGCTGTTATAGTTGAAAGAAAAAAGGGCCTCAATGCAGAGGTAGAGAAGTTCAGTTCAGTTTCTTATATACATGAGTTGCATGGATAACTGGCATAATGCAGGACATTAGCACACTAGAACTGCATAAAAGAACAGAACTCTTACAAATGTACCGAACAACTAGGCAATACTGAAGCCTTAAAGTGGAAAAAATGTTCATTGCTGTGGTAAGCAGGTTAAACACATATGTTGTTATTGCAGCAAGCAACACACTTATCCCAGCACCTGGATTGCCTGACCTGCCTCCTCTGGCAGATTAGCATATTTGCTTAAATGTTGTCCTCTGCTACAAAACAAAACTATTACAATAATGAACACAAAATACCTTGACAGCAGAAATAGGTATATCCATACTTCAGGCCTACTGTACAATGACTAGGCATAAAACAAAAGCTGTCCTTTTATAACCTCTTCTTTACACTGGCAGAGATGGCCTGAGTGATGCCTCTGGAGATCCCTATATTTATGCCAGTACTGGTCACCAAAGGAGATGATGCCCATAGCATTAGTATTTTTCACCACCAGAGGCATAGCTATTCTCATGCCCAGTGTCCTCCATCTGATCCCTTCTTTAATTTAACGAAGTTAAGAAGTAAAAAAAATATATTTCATTTTAAGCAGCAGCAAACGACTGTTACACTTTATTCTGCACACAGAACATAAAGTGTAGCACAAATGCACCACTAGCATTCATTTCTGAATGCCAGTAATGCACTGAAGATGACTGGCATCTGCCAGTTGTGCCCCCCTAACACTTTGTGCACAAGGCGGCTGCCCCCTTTGCCTCAATCTAGCTACACCACTGCTCACCACCTTTGGCAAGTGAGTGCCAGACATCCTCCTCATAAATGAGACCTTCTTAGTTGTCACTTAGGAGGTGCTTCGTGTGTTGCATGTACAATATGTGCACAAAGATTGTTGTTCCCTGTTGCATCCTGCTGAGGGTATGTCTACACTCCAGGTCAAGTCCAGAAATGAAAAAAAAAATAGCAGGGGTGCATGTACATCAATGACACCACATGTCACTCATCATTGTGCAGTATGGTAGCATGCTGCCCATCTTTTCTTGCATGACACACAAGGTCAGTAGAGTGGAGAGGGAAACAGCAATGTGGCCAGATTCCATAGGCAGGCACACCCTACATGACCTACTTGCCTGAACATGACCATGATAACCATGGTCATTAGTGTGATGGAAATGTTTAGTAGCATGGCCAGGCTCCACAGCTGCACACACTTTAATTGAGACAGGCCAGACCTCATGGCATGGAATAGGGTTGGTGTCACATTGCTTTCCTGGTGCAATTTTAGAGATGTTTTGCTGAATCACCTCATTAATGTAATAGTTTCACAATGAACCCCTGTATAGCCCAGTACAATGGGAGGTCTGAAAAATTATATGCTGCCTTCTTTTGGTTTCTTGCTGTTACTTGTATTTACATGCATGCATACCACAGTTTATTTAACTATTTATTGTAATCAACTAGTCTTATTAGTGTATTGTACTAAGTACAATAAATACACGGAGACAACTGCTTCAGTTAATACGCTTTACTGTTACATTTTCCTTTCGGATCTACAAGCATGCAACACAGATGCTGTCAGCTCTCTATGGCAAATTCCCAAAGCTTGTTTATACACACTCATATTTATACCAAAAGTCTATTATTTTTCTCAAAGTCTGATGTATAACAGTTCTTTCTTTGTATAACAGTTTTCCTTTGGCCTTCTAATTTATGATTTGTCCTTGATTTTTTCAAGTTCGGTGGCCCAAGGAAACTAAGTTATCTGAAACTTGGTGTTTCAGCACTATCTGAAACTTGATGTTCCAACTTTATCTTGCTTGATGTTACATCTCTACTTCACTGATGTCCTTTCAACTGCCATCTGAGCAGTTATTTTTACAGACTTTGTTTTTCAATAACATACTCCTTTACATGGATGCCAATATCTAATTAAGCTATATATGCTTGCCAGCGCACTCACTATTTTTCTGCATTTTATACTATTTCTAAATTAACCCTTTATATTTCATATCATTTTTGCAGATTTTTATTCAAGCTAATAATCATTCTAGCAACAGTTTTAAAAGACAGGGTATACTAAATACAACAGAGTACTAATATTCTTTCAAGGTCATTATTTTGTGAGAGACCTTGCTACAGATTACAGAACATAGAGCATATCTGAGTATAACAACATATAGGGAAAGTGACAGCAGAGAGGAGTAGTAGTAATGCACATCACTTTATAGGGACAGCTCCAGGGTGTGTGACTGCCACACACAGTTATCATACTACAAATGTACTACTAAAACTGCACTAGCTCTGCCAGAATGTGTGGAGTGGAAAACAAAACAGAAAGGCCACAGGAAGGAGGCCACACAGTTTCAGTTTTTGGATGTTTGCAACCAGCAAGGACACAAGGAATGGGCAGAAGAGCTTCTTTTTCTGTGTGTGTGTGTGTGTGTGTGTGTGTGTGTGTGTGTGTTTGTGTTTGTGTGTGTGGGGGGGGGGGGTGGATTCATCCACTGCTCACGGTACAAGTATGACAGGTTGTAGTCCAGGGGAGCACTTGCCCATGGAACAGGTAACATATAGGAGAGATTACATACCTATTGGTGGGCATGGGAATCCAGGCAGAGTACAATGAGACTATGTCGCATAGCCACAGAGATTGCAGGGGTGGCTAATGGGGATGAGAGCCACAGTTAAATATTTATTTATTTGTTTATTTTACATTCATTTACTAGGGATGTCCAATTACGCCAGTGGCCATTTTTCAGCTGTGGCCCGGGGAGAAAAGCTCCTTTACAAAAAACACATTATAAGCAATAAACAATAAAATACCAGGAAAAACCTTACAGACTAATACAAGAAATCTAGGCAATAAAATAAACTAACTAGTAATTGACCAACAAATATAACTAGCAAAACACATAATTAACAAGTATTTGCCTAAAATGTCTAAGTAAAAATCACTGACTAGCAATCTGACAAATAAGCTAGCATGAAATAGCTTGTGCCAGCATACAGAAATGGTTGGTCTGTAGGTAAATATTATGGCATAGGTGATAAATATTTATTAGATGCATGTATGGTATAAAAGCAAAAAAAAAATAGTTAGTTGTTGTTATATTAGTGTTACTTGTTCTAAACAGTGACAGCTAAGGCAATATAGAGGTAAAGTGCAAGAAAGAAGGAATATGATGCATTATAAAAGACTTGAGATAGGTATATAGAGGTTAAAAGGAGTAGTGAACTAAAGTTAGGTAGAGAGAACTGGAAATCAGTGAGAGCTGGGATAAATAGAATGTTTAGACTATAGTAATGGAAAGGATATTGTGGTTGTAAGAACAAGAAAGGACAGTATGGATCAGCTTGGGTTAGTACAGGAGCAAAGCCAGTTATTGGTTAGGTGTTCCTTAAGCAGTAGCTTAAATTTGGATGCATTGCTAGTGTTTAGTATTGTTTGAGGTGTGGAATTCCAGGACATGGATATTTGGTGAGAGAATAGAGAGTTACCGTAATAGTTGTTAGATTTGAATAGTAGTTTGTTGGAGGATCATAGTGGTCTGTTGTTTGAGTAGGGCTGCACTAAGCTCTTGAGTGATGGACAGTTGACTCAATGGTGGAAGATGAAATGAACGAAAGTTAGTTGGCTGAGGGATGGCAGGTGAGGTAGTTCGCTCCAATTTAGTTTACAAAGTGCAGTGATGTGTTCTATAAGGTAGGTTAGTAGCAAATCTTGCGATTTTGTTATAAAAGGACTCCAGTTTGTTTAAATCAAATTTTCTGAGCTTGGTGAATATTATTGAGGCATGAAGAAGGGTAGAAAGAAGATGGGTCCTAGCTATGGAATGTCTAGTGGTATTGTTTAGGTAAGGCTTGATTCTGTATAATGAGTCTAGCTTAATGTGGACCTTTTTTATAGTAGAGTGAGGTGTTTGTCAACTTTTAAGTTGTTGTCAATTGTGATTCCAAGGAGTTTGGTGTGTTGGAAAAGTTCAATTTTAGTTTTATTGGTGGAGGAGATGGTGAAAGGGGGATAGTTATTAGGTACTTTGTTGTTAGTAAAGAGCATAAGCTTTGTTTTATTTGGGTTAAGTATGAGCTGATAGTCTTTGAGGTATTTTCTGATGTCTTGGAAAGATTGTTGGGTTATTTGTATGAGTTTTGATAGGGAGGGAGCTGAACATATGAGGGGGGAGTCGTCTGCATATTGAACTATGGTTGCATGCTGAGTGGCTTTGTTGAGCCTGTTGGTAAATATGGTGAAGAGCAATGGGACAAGAATTGAGCCTTGAGGTACTCCTGAGACTGGTAATAGGGTGAAGAGTTCATTTTGCCACTTAACACCCTGTTGGCAGTCAGTTAAATAGCTGATAAACCAGATGAGGAGTGGGTGGGTTAGGCTTAAGGCAGCTGGCTCATTTAGTAGCTTTTGGTGTGATACTGTATCAAAGGCCTTAGACATTTCTATGAATCAAGAGAGATAGAAGAGATGAGCTGGTTGTCATTTCTAAGCTGGTTGCTTTAAGATGGCTGAGTTTATAGATTATTACTTAGTATGTAGCTGAGGAGTTGTCTGCGTATGCATTTTTCAAGAATTGTGGCTATGGGAGGGAGGATAGCAATTGGCCTATAGATTGAAAACCCAGCGGAGGTCCTGACTTTGTGGAGAGGAATGACATAGGAGACTGTTCAGAGTTTGGGGATGTACTGCTCAGCAATGGACCTGTTTATTAGGAGAGATATAGGGTAGGACATTGTATCTGCTGCTAGTTTTATAAATTCATCAGGGAGTTGGTCAGCTGTGAGGGAGGAGGGCTTAAGTTTGGAGAGATATTTTTTGATGGTATTAGTTTGAAATGGCTTGATTGTAAAGGAATTAGGAGTTCTACCTAGATCATTAGGAATAGATAGGAGGGACTTGTTTTTTCCCAGAAAGAGTATGGAGTTGTTAAAGTACGAATTAAATTGTGAGGCAATACTATCTGTGGTATTTGTTGTGGTTGGAGCTGGGGTTGTGATCTGTCCAGGCTTAAGTAGCTGTTTAATGGCTCCCCAGATTTTTGGGGGTCATTTTGGTGTTTTTGTTGCATTGTTGTATAGTATAGCTTTTTGTCTTGCTTGAGTTGTTTTTTGACAACGTCGTGTAATTGATGGTAAGTGAAAAAGGAGTCCTGATTTTTGGTCTTCTGGTATAGGTACCATGCACTGTCTCTCTGAGGAGCTGCTTTGTGTCATTGATAAGCCATGGTATGTGCTTGGAATCAGTACAGATCTTTCTAAGGGGAGCTAGGTTATTTAGGATAATGAAGAATTTGTCATTGAAATATATAGCAAAGTCTAGTTGCAGGTGTTTTAAAGGGGACCAGTCACATTGTTGCATTGTTGCAGGAGGGATTTGAAGACTTCAGGGGAGAAATGCCTTTTGTTGCTGATAAATTTGAAAGTGATGTTTTCAGTGAGACAAATGCAGTGCTGGAGGAGGTAGGTGGGTAGATGGTCACTTAGGCTGTCAGGGAGACAGCCAGATTAGTGACAGAGTGAGGGCTTGTTTGTAAGTGTCCAGCCTAGGATTGGTTCTTTTTTGCAGTGCTTGTCAAATCTGGCAGGGGATTGTATAATTTGATAGAAACCATGGAGGATGATAACATTGGAAGGATTATCTGATGAGCAGGTAGATCAATCCATGTTGAAATCTCTTATTATTACTATTTCTTGACTAGAAGTGGAGGCAAACTAACAAAGGAGGTCTTCGATAATGGCAGTGTTGTTACCTGAGCGTATATAGATAGCTATTATAATGATGTGTTTGTTGGAGTTTAGTTGAAGGTGGGTGATTAGAATTTTGGCATTCAAGAGTTCTGGGGGGTTGACTTGAAGTCTTTCTAGTTTGATAGTATTTTTGTATGTTATGGCTATACTGCCACCTCGTTTATGCGTCCTGTTGTGTCTATGGATGTTATAACCATGGATTAGGATTTCACTACCTGTTATGCGGGGTTTTAGCCATGTTTCTGTTAGGATAGCTAAGTCAAGGGAGTAATGGGTGATAGTTGCATGAAACTCATGACTTGTATTTAGTATGCTTCTTAGGTTCACATTTAATAGTTAGACATCTGAACTACTACGTGGGAGATTAGTGATGTTTGGGAAGTAGGTCTGGTTTGGAGTGAGAGGGGCTTTGATTAATGGGTTGAGGTACTGGATTAGGATGTATGTCACCACTTAGTTTGACCAGGGTCGAGTTGAAAAGAAATTCATGCATGAGTTTGGTAACTAGTTTAACATATTTGTGCTGTAAATGTGGGGTTAATTGTGAGTGTGCATATTTGAGTGTGAAGAGGTCTGTGATGGAGCTACTATAAAGGTAATGAGATATGATTATGTTGTTTAATCAGGTATGGGGTAGAGTGTTGAATGGGTTAGTGGGGGATAGTTATAGCCTATTGAATCTGATAACAAGTAAGAAAGTAAGAGGGTTCTAGCAAAGTAAGTAGAAAAAGATGTTGGAGCAACATTGTGTTTGTTTATATTTTGGAGTTAAGTGTTGTGCTGATGAAAGGTGTATAGTGTAGCTAGTGAGGGTGTGCCTGCTATAGGGATATGTTGTAGTGGGGTTAAGAAAAAGTAAGCTTTGTTGTGGTATATGGGTAATGTATATGGCTGATGTGACTGGATGAATTGTTGAGGGGGTGTGTTTTGTGGATAAGTTTAATTTTAGGTATGGTGGTGGTGGGTGAGATATGGGGACAGGGTAGGGAAGTAGAGTGAGCCCAAGCATAGCAAGGGTGAACGGAGCTGGTTAGAACCAGATGATGACAGCAGAAAAACAATCAGTGGAGCTATAAGTACTGGCAGGTTTAAGCAGGGCAGTATCGTAGCAAAGGGAACTGTGAAAAAAAGAGTCTGCAATAGATGTAGTAAAGGAGGCGATTTAAGGAGAAGCGTTTTGCTACAGAGGCATCGTAGCTAGTAGCCACAGTACAAATCACAGCTCTAGGAGACAGGAACTGCTGTAGGGGGGTAGCAAGCACAGACAGCAGAAAAGGGACACTATTAGAACAATGAGTACTTAATGCTAGAAGGACTGTGTTAAATGGGAAGTGATGAAAGTAAGTACAGAAGGGCTAGCTACGGTAAGGGACTGAAGGCAAGGAACAGGAGAGAAGATAGCAGAATGAGAGATAAAGCTGGGATACACTAACTGTGGGGAAGGAGTAGAGCAGGGGGTTGGCTCAGTGGTGTGTCAGCAGCCTAACATTTATTTATTTATTTAACATTTGTTTACTGGGAAAGTCTTACTTGGAACAAAGCCAGTTTTCAGGGGAGGCCTGGGGAGAAATTCTCCCGATGCATGTCTTTGAAACGTGGGATGAAACTGGAGCACCCAGAGGAATCCCACACAAATGCAGGGAGGGCATGCAGACTCCACACAGAAGGCACTCCAGCCAAGAACTGAACCGGAGAACCTCTAGCTGTGAGGCGACAATGCTACCACTGCACCATACTTTATACAAGTTTGCAGTGATATAATAGGACATTACATCCATAAATTGAATGACTTGTTGTAGAACCTCTAGGTCAGGTTTAGAGGGGAGTATCAGAGCTTCAGCTGAGCATTGGAACTCATATGTTCTGCACTGTTGAAATTGGCCAGGTGTATTATTCTAAGAAACAGGAAAATAGGACAGGAGGTTAGATGGAAGAGACTATCAATCATGTGTACAACATGGGGTTATACAGAGAGATCCAAGAACACAGGTGCCAACTTCCAAGCTTACAAACAAAGACGTCAGTAGGAAAAAACACTCTCTGGACCTATATATACAGAGTATGTACTCTTGTATTTTAGTATTGATAAAGGATTATATCCGAAAGCTTTGCTGGTCATATTAAAGTGGTTTTTCCTACTGATGTCTTTGTTTTTTATACAGAGAGAGACATGAAGAGGGATAGGGTGGGGGTTCTTGCATGTGAAGAGAGGAATTTGTAGTTATAGGTTAGTGAGAGAGTTCCCATACTGAGTCACCATAATGAGAGAGCCACATACTGTGCCGTAGGCACTGATGTAACATACAATGCATGTGGATCACTATAACACAGTGTCTCAGCAGTTATGGCATAGCAATGCACAAATCTGCATTCAGCACAGGTGTAGTAGGAGCAGCAAGGTGGCAGGTGTTGGCTGACATGGACAGACCTGTATATACACATTCATGTGTACCCAGAGGTTTACTGGAACTGTCATGGTGCCAGCAGTGCATGGAGAAATTCAGCCCATGGGGTACTCAGATTCTGTTGCAGGCACTAAGCACCCATTGTAAGAGAGTTCCAGGCAAGGATAAAGTGGACAAGGCTTTTCATGACCAGGTGTGCAAGGAGCTGGTGAGGCAAATAAATGCAACTGGATAGGGCTGCAAGTATGTCACAGGATCACCTACATGATCCCTCCATGCAAAGAATAGGATCTAAGATCTACATCTTAGCCACATGCAGGCTAGCCACTGGGGGCAAACCCTCAAGACATAGCCAGCTGAATGATATTGAGGAGATGAAATAAAATAAGTTAATTTAATCCAATCTACTATACATAAGCATAGTACCAGATGCATGTTTATTTTTAATCTAGTTGACCAGGTTCTTATGTATAATAGAGGTAGCGATTTCAGTAATTTGTTAAAAAAGTGAATTTCAATGGCAGCTCATGTTACACACAGACAGGTTTTTTGGACTGAGTGAATGCATTAAATTAATGTTTCAAAATTAAACCATTAACTAATTTATTTTTTCTAAAATGGCAGAAGAATAATGTGTGTGTGTGTGTGTGTGTGTGTGTGTGTGTGTGTGTGTGTGTGTGTGTGTGTGTGTGTGTGTGTCTTTCTCTCTGTCTGTGTTTTGACCAGTAGATGGTAGCAGATGATTAGTTTGAGAGCAGCCTGCTCAATCTTTATTTAAGAGTTAAATTAATGTTACTAAGTGATTTGTTACATTGTGTTTCACTGGCAGATAACAGTGCATCATATATGGTCTATGGTATTTAAATACTATTTTTATATAAAATAGTTTTGGTTGAGAAAGTATATTAGAATGGAAGAAATCACTCATTAAAATGAATGTTTTGCCTCAGTTTTAAGTTTTTTTATTTTATTTTCCTCAGATACTGAGGCGTGCCTTATGAACCCACGATGTAGGAGCTGTGAGGATACTTATTCCAGGTGATAGATTAGATGCGAGAGCCAGGATAATCAGAAATGCTTTGGTATTTGTTGGGAATGCCCTAAGTAAGTGATGGCAGTTGCCATTCCTGTAGGACATTGGCTGTCACATCAGTCTGTTGCATTTAAACATGGCCAGCTGCATTAAATGTCATCCAAGTATATCAGGGCTGCAATTGCCAACAACTACAGCACAGGATATATCTTTGGGGGTGCACATGTGGCATTCCTATCCAAAAGGACATTTCCTATCACCTCTCTACAGTTTACTTACGCATACCAAATTTCATTTCTGCCACTCAGAGACATCAGGCCTGCAACAGAGACAGCCTGCACAACAAGCTATGTATGTGCCCCTAGGCTATGTATATTCATGGCATATAGCTGTCTGTCTGGTGCATGGTGGTGGAGTTCACACCCGTGCTGGCTTATAGAATGTAATGTTATCTGCATGCATTTACAGTTTCCACTGGGAGAGGATATGGCACTACAGGTCACAGTGCATGATGTTAGTATGTTTATAGCTGGTGATTATGATGGCATTGTGCACATGGTGTAGTCTGAGGACAATGGTAGCAATAACAGCAATGCTAGCTGTGGATGGAGCATTCCCTTCCCCCATAGCTAAGTGTCAATATGATCACTCAGGGTGGACCTCATGCATCATCTGTGTTACCAAGGGATGCTATGTTTGTGCAAGTTCCACACATGTACACAGGCAGCACCAGATCAGCCAACATCTGAGGACTGCACTGCTACTGGGCTGCACACATGTCACCGGGGACAGAAGTATTGATGCCCTTTGCTGTCCTGAGGCTTGATTATTCCATGATATGAACATTCCTCTAGGCGTCAACCAATGCATTTTCAGGCCTGTGATCCAGGCACAGACAGATGCTAAGTGGACCATGTCAGACCTGTTCAGTGAGTGTTGTGTGGCCTTCAAGAAGACCTGCATAGCATATCTGCATACCTTCTGCTTGCAACTGTCCACTATAACTAAGGTAAGGGATTGTTGCACACTGCAAGTGTACATGTTTGCTTTGAACAGATGGATGGCTCCACTGTGGCATCCATGCCTGACCACAGATGGTCATGTGGATGTGGATATTCCTGACACTCACTGCACCTTCCAGCCTTGGCCATGGATGGCCACATAGGTGTTCCAATGATGGGTGTTCCAGTGATTGTCTGGCTGAACTGTTTGCCCAGCCCACTGGGCATCCCACTGAAGGTCATACAGTTCAACATCAGCTCACTCCCCAGTAGATGTCCCTTAAATGATATGTGCATCTGCTTAAGTATACCATAGTGGTGGCCATCTGTCTCTTGGAACCACATAGCATAGACACTGCAGGTATACTATACTTAGTACACAAAGCCAGCATTCTGCCTCTGGGAGATCAACAACATCACCTGAGGACATGTTCTCTGATACTTCTTAATCTGTCAGTCATGTGCATGCTTACCTCAGGCAATAATAATGACCCTTCTACCTATGTTAGTACTGCTGTCTAATGCCACTGTACCCCTCCAGATGTGTGCTAATGATGATGGCTCTGCCCTGCCAGCCTTGTTGGCTGATGTGGGTATGGTAATATCTGATGTACAACATAGCCAGTCAATCCACTGTAATACAGAGCCTGGTTATCTAAATGCATGCATCAATTTTCCTCTGTGTTTGTCTTGTCATGGACTACAGTGAAATATATAGCAAAGTCTAGTTGCAGGTGTTTTAAAGGGGACCAGTCGCATTGTTGCATTGTTGCAGGAGGGATTTGAAGACTTCAGGGGAGAAATGCCTTTTGTTGCTGATAAATTTGAAAGTGATGTTTTTAGTGGGACAAATGCAGTGCTGGAGGAGGTAGGTGGGTAGATGGTCACTTAGGCTGTCAGGGAGACAGCCATATTGGTGACAGAATGAGGGCTTGTTTGTAAGTGTCCAGTCTAGGATTGGTTCTTTTTTGCAGTGCTTGTCAAATCTGGCAGGGGATTGTATAATTTGATAGAAACCATGGAGGATGATAACATTGGAAGGATTATCTGATGAGCAGGTAGACCAATCCATGTTGAAATCTCTTATTATTACTGTTTCTTGACTAGAAGTGGAGGCAAACTAGCAAAGGAGGTCTTTGATAATGGCAGGGTTGTTACCTGAGCGTATATAGATAGCTATTATAATGATGTGTTTGTTGGAGTTTAGTTGAAGGTGGGTGATTAGAATTTTGGCATTCAAGAGTTCTGGGGGGTTGACTTGAAGTCTTTCTAGTTTGATAGTATTTTTGTATGTTATGGCTATACCGCCACCTCGTTTATGCGTCCTGTTGTGTCTATGGATGTTATAACCATGGATTAGGATTTCACTACCTGGTATGTGGGGTTTTAGCCATGTTTCTGTTAGGATAGCTAAGTCAAGGGAGTAATGGGTGATAGTTGCATGAAACACATGACTTGTATTTAGTATGCTTCTTAGGTTCACATTTAATAGTTAGAGATCTGAACTACTACGTGGGAGATTAGTGATGTTTGGGGAGTAGGTCTGGTTTGGAGTGAGAGGGGTTTGATTAATGGGTTGGGG